>NC_043740.1:4483553-4490636 GCF_004337985.1 Pyricularia pennisetigena
TCTGTCGTCTCTTGTTCCTTCACAGCATGCGCCTCCGTACCTGTTCGGGTGGAAAGTTTTTTTTTTTCTCTTTTCGTTGCGTTTCTTTGTAGCAAATATATGAAGGTTTGGGGCAAGAGTCGAACCATGCAGGCGGGCTTGGGGTTTTATATGGAGTAACATTTTCCTTGTCTTTGGTCGCTTTCCATTCCGGAAAATAACAAGTAGTGCGAAAGAGAGAGAGAAAAAAAAAAGAATTGTCAGCAACTTGTTTTGAAAAGCCTCAAAAAGGCCAGGAAATCCGGAACCGATGATTTGAAAGTCGCGGCTGACTCGCGACCAAAATCATGAGAGGTTTTGGGGGTGGTTCAAGTTTTGCTGCGAGTATTTTGCTTTTTCTTCTTTTTTTTTTGTTCTTTTTGGGTTTGGCTGTTATCCTAGCGTTATTTTTCTCTTTCATTTTCCGTCTATTTTTGATTCCTGCTTGACACGGTGACGACCATGCTTGAGCCAGTTTTGCAGTGACAGCTCATATATGCTGACGCCGCTACGAGCTGTCGATCATGACTTGGTCTGCAGGGGCAGCGAAAATGACACGAGAGTCTCTTTCGGGGAGGCAGATCTCGAACGAGGTCCAGAAGAGACTGCAAAGCGTCAACATCCCCGACGAGTTATTTCAAGGCGTTCCGGCCTGAATGCTTATCCGGAATAGACTTTACTACAAGTCTTGTCTGGGGCTATTCCTGGAGTAGCGGAGACGAAGAAGACATGACTTGCTTGGGCACTCCTTCTTTTTTCGCCAGTAAAGCAACACGAGTAGAGAATATTTCCTAAAAGAGGTCAATCTTGTTGCCCACCGCCCCCGCCCAGAGGCACCTCACCTATCTTGATGGTCGATATGGACCATCCCTGCTCGTGTTTGTCACAGGTTGTACTGTACAACTATGCTCGTCACATGTGTACCATGTAAAGAAACCCATCGTTCCCTCTGGTGCTGTCATCCCAGCTTTCGTTGCGGGAGGTTCTTTGGCTGGCATCATTTGCGACCAAACAAGAGTCGATGGCGCCCCCGCCCCTCCCCCCGGCTCAGATGGAGGGCCGCCGGCTTCAACGTCTGGAGCAGGGCGGCAACAACGTCGCACGCTGGAACTAGAAAAGAAACCATGGGACCAGGGTGCACCCCTTGGCGGGGAGAGATATGGAAGCCCGCGGAGAAGTCTGCCGGCGTCGTCACGTCGGCCACCCTTTGTTACCTGTCTAATGGGCAGCAGCAAAGGTGAGGACAAGGAAAGGTAGGTAGGTGACCCCGGGGGGGTTTCTTGTCTCGGGGACGCTGAATCGTCAGACGGAGTACGAGGCTCGGATCTCTGCACGATGGCGAGCCCATATAATAAGGTCGCGATCCCTCCCGGCTTGGGAGACTTGGCATTCCAGTCTTCATTCTCACTGGTCCCTTTGAAGTGTAGTGACTTTCTTTCATTCTTCTATACTTTCCCTTTACGGATCCGTGATCCACTACCAAGCCTGGTTGCTTTCAAAAGTCATTAAACTTCTTGTCACTCCTTTTTCACTTAATTCAAGTTATATTATTTAGCTATCTGGTTTATCCACAAAAAGGAAGAAAAAAAAAAAAAAAAAAAACAGAAAAATGCAGATCAAGTCCATCCTCATGCTCCTCGCAGCGGCCTCGACCGCCGTTGACGCACTCACCATCCCCGGCGGCACCGCCCTGGAAACCAGGGACTTTCCTCGTCCCGGCGCTGGCCTCTCTGCTCGGTCGCCGAACCCCCAGCCGCAGAACAACGGGGGTAAGAATAAGGGCAAGGGCGGCGGCAACAACAAGGGCAAGGGTAATGGGGGCGGTAACAAGGGCAACGGCAACGGCAACGGAAACGGTAACGGCAAGGACTGCGCGGCGGCCAAGAAGCTCCAAGCGGGCATCGAAAAGAACATCGAGGCGCAAAAGGGCGAGCTGGCGTCGGCCAACGAAATCCGGGAGATTGTGGGCAAGAACAAGGTCGACGCGGGCGAGTTCCAAAAGGCCAAGGAGGTGCTGCTGGGCCACGTCAACGACGGCATCAAGCTGCGCGAGGAGAACCAAAAGATTGCTCCCAAGGGCAACGCTGCCATTGCCGGGCTTGCAAAGGTAAAAAAAAAAAAAGTCTTTCTGTTTAGACACAAACAACAAAAAAAAAGAGAATCGCTAACTGACGATTTGTCTTGCAAACCGAAACAGGTCGCCGAGGCGCAAAAGACGGAGCTTGAGCAGGCAAAGGGCCTCCAGGGCAATTCGCAGGATTTGGCGACATTGACCAAGCTGAAGAAGGAGTTTGAGGATGGAATCAAGGTCAATGAGCAAAACGCAAAAGATGTGAGTATATTGCTGACCCTGTGGTTTTTTTTTTCTCCCCTGCCTCTGTTGAACACTTGTTTGTGTGGCGTATTTGTACTAACAACGAATGGCAAAAACTGCAGGCTGTCAAGGGATGTCAATAGTTTGCTGTCAGCTATTATTATATTACGTTGGCTTGATGTAGAGTATCGGGCACATATCTCTAGTGTAGAAATGGCGATTCAGGAGTCAGCCTTTACATGACCCTTTTTTTTTTTTTTGTTTCTTGTTGTAAAACACAGGAATGGATAATATCCAACCAAGTGCAAAGCCCAACTAAACAAGTTCACACCAACAAAACTCCACCCCTCAGCAGTCCACAAGCCAAGCATCAACCAAAAAGCTACCCTTCTATCCATGCCCGTCTCTTCCCCGCCATTTTTTTTTTTTTCCCACATCTACTTGCAAGTGCTAGGCTTGACATAAGCCAGCTGCCCGACGGCGCCGGAGCTGGTGCTCCTGCCGTTGTAGGAGCCGAGCAGCTGGCAGTTGGTCTGGCCGGCGGCGGTGGACAGGCTCGCGGCGACGCACCTATCGTTCTTTGAGCAGGCGACGATGCAGGCGTCGAGCGTGGTGGCCTTGGCGTCGGACCCGACGACGTCGCCCGTCGCCGACTTGCCGCCGCAGTCGACGTAGAACTTCTTGCCGTTCTGCACCCAGCACTTGCCGTTGTCGCCGTTGCACGTCGGCGCCTTGCTGAGCGTGCTGCTGCACACGGGGCCCGGGCAGGTCGCGCACGTGCCGAACGCCGACTGGCACCCGAACCCGCAGAAGGAATCGCTGGTGCCGCAGAAGCCGTTCTGGGAGCTGTTGGGTTTTCGACGAGAGGGTGTTAGTGGAGGACGGTACTAAGGAGGGGACAAGAAACAAAAAAGAAAGAAAAAAGAGAGAGAACTTACCAGCACTGAGATCCAGGGCAGGTTGTTCCACCGTTGGTGCTGCCGCATTTCCCGTCGGTGCTGACCTTGACGGTCGACGAAGGCGCTGCCGAGGTGGTCGAGGTGGTCGAGGTGGTACTGGTAGAGCTTGTGGAAGTCCTGGAGGAAGAAGTGGATGAAGAAGTCCTGGACGTGGAAGTAGACGAGGTGGACGCCCTGGAAGTAGTGCTGCTGCTGCTGCTGCTACTGCTGCTGCTGCTACTGCTGGTCCTCGAGCTGGACGAAGTGCTAGTGCTTGACCTGCTGGAGGAGGTGGTAGGGGTGACGGTGCTGGTTCTCAACGTGGTCTGCTGTGTCGCGACGGTGGAAGAGGACGACGAGGATGAAGACGAAGGAGTAGCAGAGGTAGCTGAAGCAGATGTCGAAGTCGAGTCCACATCCGTGGTGGCGTCAGCCGAGGCAGAGGCGGATGTCGAGGTCGAGCTTGACGTCGCATCAGTAGTGGCATCAACCGAGGTAGAGGTCGAGGCTGAGGTTGAAGTGGCATCCGTGGTGGCATCAGCCGAAGCAGATGACAAAGTCGATTGCGAAGAAGCGAAAGTCGAGGTCGAAGTCGAGGTCGAGGTCACACTCGTGGCGGAATCGGCCGAGACGGACGACAAAGTCGATTGCGAAGAAGCAAAAGTCGACGTTGACGATTGGGTTGATGAAGGCGATGTGGACTGCTGGGTCGATGACTGAGTCGATGACTGAGTCGACGACTGAGTCGATGACTGAGTCGACGACTGGGTCGACGAGGCAGACGAAGCAGACGAAGCAGACGAAGCACCGCTGCAAGTACCAAAGGCAGCATCGCAGCCCTGACCGCAGTAATCAGCACCGCTTCCACAGTACCCATACGCGCTGCAGCAGCTACCAAACGGGCTGCCCGCACAGGTCTGGTCGCCGTGGTCCTTGCCGCAGCCGCCGTCCTGGGAGACGTTGGCGGCGGTGGCGGAGGGGGCGTTGCAGGAGCCAAAGGCGTCCTGGCAGCCGGGGCCGCAGAAGGCGTCGGAGCTGCCGCACCAGCCGTGGGCGGAGCAGCAGCCGCCAAAGACGCTGCCGCGGCACGTCTTGCCGCCGACGTTGCCGCAGCTGCCGTCCTGGGAGACGTTGGTCGTGTCGGCCTGGCCGGCGTCGCACGTGCCAAAGGCCGGGTTGCAGCCCGCGCCGCAGAAGATGGCCGTGCTGCCGCAGTAGCCGTAGGCCGAGCAGCAGTTGCCGAACGCGCTGTCCTGGCACGTGTTGCCCAGCGTGCCGCCGCAACTGCCGTCTACCGAGATGGCGGCCGCCGCGAGGCCGGCCATGAAGAGCGCCGAGGGGAGGATGATGCGAACCATTTTTTTTTTTTTTTTTTTGGTTTTCAAAAAACAAAAAAAATCTCTTGTAAAGGAAAGTGATGGTGAGATTTTTTATTGTTAATAGTATCAAAAGAGTGTATCTATGTTCTGGTATTGTCAGAACCAAGGAGTGTAATGGAAGGAAGACCTTGCCAGGGAAGGATGGTTGTTGTCTTTCTTCAACCAACGGACAAAGTGGCGCACATCCCGAGAGATATATATACATATTTCCTCCCATGCCGCCCTTTGCAGAAAAAGAAAAGAAAAAAAAAAGCTAAAGATTTACCCAATATGCCAAGACTTGTAAGTCGGTTTCGGCCGACGACGGCGACCTACCGAAATCATAGACCCTAGACCAGACAACAGCCAAGGGGGGGACGGACACCCAAAAAAATACGATGGCGCCAGTCACTGCGTAGGAAGGGGTTTGTCAACTTTTGTTTGCCCAGCATCAGATATGCAGGGAGGCCTTCTGGGGGGCCTCACAAGGCACAGAGAGAGAAAAGAAAAGAAAAAAAAGGGGGGAAAGAATCTCACCAGAAAGTTGGACGGCGCTGGAGACTGGCGCCAACGGCCACTGACGGGCCCTACGCCTCCAGCCACCCTAGCGTCATGGGCTGAACTGAACTGGATTCGAATCTTATATCGGGCCTTGGCGGAGTCGTAGCCTATTAGTCTTGGACTTGGTTCAGCAAGCTACAAGCGATGGATTCTGGCAGGTTTTATTTCTTCTTCAGCTGGTAATCTGGTCTGAATCCAGGTGAATTCTTTTTTTTTTACTGTTATTCTCTCCGACTTTACCGTGGTTTGTCTCGTTGGAGAAAAGAAATTTGTACCCGGATTGTGAGCCATGAAAACGACACTAGAAATGGCGTCTAAGCGCAGCCTAGGTGTCAGATTATCTTCAACAGGTGACACCAACGACGCTTGGGATTTTCTTTAGGAAGTTTTGGCGTTCAGTCTGGTGTTCAGGTTTGTGTCCAGTTTTTGTGTTCAGTTTGGCCAATCATTACATTCGCATCCTAGCAAATACCGCAAGACCATATCATCAGAGACGTGATGTGATGCGTGTAGCTGTTCATCAAATCATTCCGACGCTGACATAGACCGAGGCGAGTCTAAATGGGACGTGTTGCTAAGAGCACCCTTGAATTATGCCATGTGTTTGCGTGCCCAGACGCACGCCTTGTGCAAAGACTAATGCGGAGGATTCTTTTCCTTGGCTTATTGGCTCGCTTGCATAGCTCTTCGGCTCGACCGGTATCAGCCCATGGCTTGATTCCTCGTGGCAATGCACCATTTAAGCGAGTGATGGCCAGATGGAAAGCTTGGGTTGCAGAATTGAGTTGATAAGAAGCTTTGTGGACGACCTTGGCGAGATTAAACTTTTTTTTCTTTTTTGAGCAGGACGGATTTTATCAATCATTCTTGCTTTTTTTTTTTTTGCTGCTCAAGTTCACCATATATAGTAAACTATTTTGTATCACGAGCCGTGATCGGGACAAAATGCCCAGTATCGAGTCACCAAATGTCAGTCGCTTCGACGCACAAAAGACAGCTTAGAAAACGATGTATATTTAATATTTCTAGTTTTCTTTTTCTTTTGCTGTTTCAAATCAGCTCCTGCATGTACTAGAGCCCTCGGTGTTTTTCTATTCATACCAAATCATTCCCTGTGTAATTCGAGCTAAATCCCACGCGAGCGAATCGTATACTTTTCGTTATTGTATTCATTGCCCGAGCCCTCGTGTATTTATATTCGGTGCCGGTTCAGTCATTGTCTCCATGGAAAGTGCCGTGTACTTTTTTCATCAGTCAAGGGGCATTTTGTTTTTATTCTCTTTTTCACGGCCTCGAGGACTGCTCCCAATGCAACCCTCACTTGCCATAATGATTTTCTTTTCTTCTTGCCCTTGGACCCGTTGTCCCAAAGCCACACACCCAACGCATAAAAACCCCATCGTCCATCCCGCATTCAGTTCCCACCCGGTGGCGGCGGCGACAGACCCCCATCCGGCAGCCCGCCGGCACTGGTCCTCCCGCGCGCCCCATGGCGGACCGACTCGGCGCTGCTCGCCGAATCGACCGGCGCAACCCTCTCCAGGGCGTGGACCTTGGCCTCCCCGTCGGCGGCGTCGCTGCCGCCCTCGTAGTGCTCGTCTTTCTCCTCCCGCGAGTCGACAAACGTGTCGCCCCCGTACGTGACGTCGTCCAGCGCGTCGCGGCGCGGCCGGCCGCCCGACTGCTCCTCCCTCGTCCGCGGCTTGTTGGCGGCCGCGGCGCGGCGCTCCGGGTCGCTGAGCCGCCGCCGTCGGTGCTCGAACCAGTTGAGCAGCGGGGCCAGGCTGGGCACCGACGCGCAGATTATGCCCAGGCTGCATTCCAGATAGCTCCAGGCTAGACCTTTGGCTCCCTCGACTTTTGATTTTGGCGTGGGGTTTTTTTTTTTTTTTTT
>NC_043740.1:4492853-4495658 GCF_004337985.1 Pyricularia pennisetigena
TTGCCCGAGATCTGCTTGATATCTGGTGGTTTTGGCGGTGCAGATCATGAATTCTGTGTCGATCAAGTAGAGAAACGCCGCAGGAGTTCGTCGGCATGCAATGCCATGCATAGTAGTCTTCCCCTCGAACCAAGACATTTGGAAACCGCATTTCAAGGTGTGACTACGTAGTATGTGATAATCTAAATCACTCCCATCGCTGGGAGCCAGGAATCTTGATGTTCTCATCAACAAAGCTTGAAGCTTGACAAATTATAGAGGCATAGCTAGGGGGCATAGCACGTTTAGCCAACATATCTTATCTAGTAATGATTCCAGGTTGCTATTACTGTAGATGTGCGGGTAGGCTAGAGTATAATAGAAAATGGGATATAGAGAGATTGAAAGAAGAGAGAAAAGAAATCGAGAAACGTCAAGGGTTCTTTTTTATTCAAACTTGTTTTCTTGTATACAGACGCTGTTTGTTATAACTAGCAAAACAATTCAGCTGATAGTGATGATCCTACCTGCTGTGCTTTTTCTCGGTTGCTAACTGCGTGTTGTTCCAAGTTTATAGTGAGCGGTAAACCTCAGTCTGCTGTTCGGAGTTCCATAGCTTTGAAAATCAAACACTGTTCGAGCTTCGTTGAGGTCGAGACTCGAGAGCACAAATGTGCCTGTGCCACACACTTTGGGACTAATTGTTGTCGGTGACTCGGTGTTCCTCTAGGTCAATATATCATGCGGGAAACATTCGAGAGCCAGTAACAATGGTTTCGATATCCTGATTCCCCCTTTGATTGTTGCTGTGTTGCATATACTATTCAGATGCAGGCTATACGAGTCAAAGTCGCAAAGCGTAAATTCTGTAATACCATGCCGGACAGAACATGGTGGAGCTTGATACAACTTGGCTGAGCAGATTTGTGTCGAGAAAGAAGAAACCAAAACATGCTTTAGAGACGATAAGACAAGAAACAATGCTCGCAGCAAAGCCTCTCTGAGCTCAAGGCGAAAACATTTTCAAGTTTCAATTTGACAGAACAAAATCAGTTTGCTTTCTTCTTCAAACACAAAAGAGAAAGTCTCACGTCACGTTCCTTTCTTCCCTGCTGCCGTTGTTGTTGCTGTTGCTGTTGCTGTTGCTGCTGCTGTTGCTGCTGCTGCTGCTGCCAGTACCCGGTCTGGACATGACCTCGACGTCGGACTCGGCCTCGACAGAAATCCTTTCCTCTGCATCCCTGAACCCAAAACTACCCGAAGACGGGGCCGGCGACGGCTCTTCGTACGTGACAAAGATTGCACTCCTCGGCGACCGCGGGAGCCTCGACGACCCGGACTCCCTAGGCTTGTACGACTGCTGCTGTTGCATGCCGGACATCTGCCCGGCCGCAACTTTACCGTCCTTGGTCTCCTTCTCCTTCTCCTTCTCCTGCTGCTGCTGCTGCTGTTGTTGCTGCTGCTGTTGAGGGTGAGCCGAATCGACCTTTTCCAACGACCCGATGGCAGGCAGCGACCTTCGTCGGTAAGGTCCGCCCACGTCATCCGCCTGATCCTCGCCACCAGTCCAAGCACTCTGCTGCTGCTGCTGCTGCTGCGGCTGCTGCTGGGTCTGCGACAACCTATCGCGCCACCTCTTCTTCTCCTGGCGACGGGACTCGTCACCTGCCAGCACGGGGCTGCTGTTATTGTTGTTGTTGTTGTTGTTGAGCGACGGCGACCTCCTGGCGGTGGGCGACCGGGAGCCGTCGTGCTGGGCGGTCGAGAGCACGACGCTGCTGGGCGGGCCGCGCTTGGCGGTCCAGGCGAAGCTGCGGGCGGTGCGGCGCGACACGGTCGACACGGCCTTGGAGCCCTGGCTCAGCACGGCCGAGACGCGCGCCGTGGTGCGGCGGCAGATGACGCGCAGGCGGTTCGGCACGATCTCGCTGATGACGGGCCGGAGGGGCGGCAGCCGCGGCATGCACACCGCCACGATGTACATGGACGTCTCGATGATGGACCAGCTCTCGAGCTCGACCGACGCCATGGTCCGGTCGTCGAGGGCCTCGGTCGAGAAGAAGACGGTCGTGCGGACGATGGCGGCGACGATGCCGCTGTTTTTGTTTTGGTTGTGAGTATGGGGAGGATTTGTTAGTGTCTCTATTTTTTGTCTTTCAAGGAAAAGGAAAAAAAAAAATGTAAAAAAAGAGGAAAAGGAAAAGGGGCATGAATTCAAAAAAAAGGGGGAGTAGTGATAACAAAAACACCCAAACAGACATTCACTCACAAACTACCAATTATAAAAATCATGCCCAGCGCCACCTTTCTCAGAAAAGGCAGATTCATCCTCCAGATGCTCTGCAGCGGCAGGGCGATGATGCCCAGGTCCAGCACCAAGCCCGGGATGGCCTGGGCGTGATAGAAGCTCTGGATGTCGATGCAGCTGCCGCCCTCGATGGACTTGTCCCACCAGTAGGCGAGCGGACGGCACTGGAAGCAGCCGATCAGGACCAGGCACAGGGCCAGCGCGGCGTTGAGGAAGATGAGCCCCAGGGCGCAGTTGCGCTTCGGCCCGGTCCACTTGAAGATGCGCAGGTACAGGCAGATGATGGCGATCTTTGGGAACGCCACCGACGTGAAGTAGCCCATCTCGAAGGCGAATATGCTGATGCCCCAGCCCTTGACCTGCCACGGCGTGTCGCGCTCCACGGCCTCGATGTGGCGGCCGATGCCGCCTATGTGTGTCGAGGCTGTTGTCGGGGAGGAGGGAGGGGTTGGGTTGGCCGGTTCGGTCCATGCTGTTTGTTTAGCCTACAGTTTATATATGACACACACACAAAAAAA
>NC_043740.1:4498849-4507941 GCF_004337985.1 Pyricularia pennisetigena
TTTTTTTTTTTTTTTTTTTTTTTTTTTTTTTTTTTTTTTTTTTTTTTTTTTTACTTGGGGGACAAAAGTCCTTCAGGGTTTGTTCTTCCTTGTAAGAACGGCTGGCTTTGCTGACTTTATGCTATCCAAAAGATGCTGGTGGGTGACGCCGGCCAGACCGATACCAGCAAGGTGTCCAAGGCAAACATCTGCCACAGGGTGAGTTGTTTACCGTCTGCTATCAACCAACGGTCAAATGTGCTGACTTGATGCTCTACAGTGTTGGACTTCTCCGTCCGAAAACACCTTTGTCGGCGGCGCACCGTGCTCCGGCAGCGACACAGTCGACATCCGTATGTGGATATGCCTGTCACTTTCTTGATTGTGCTTGCTTTGAGCTGTTGTTCTCGGGCACGACACTGACCGAGCTGCGACTATAGCGCAAAACCCGAGTTGCAAGATGATCAGGCAGACATTGGTGTTTCCAGTACGTGGCACCGACACCCCCCCTAGTCTTGACTGAGACCATGACAGGCTGGAAATTATAGCATCAGAAACTTTTCCATAACCAAGACGGGAACTCAACGTACTAACGCCGACGACTCTAGTGGTGCTGGGATGGCAAGAACCTCGACTCGCCTGACCACAAGAGCCACGGTGAGTTTGCTCAGCATACACGCGGGTTTCTTGACGAGCCTCTCGAGAACTTTACTAACAAAACCCAAACGTAATCAAAGTGGCCTACGGCGCCGGCATGGGTATCACAGGGGGCGGAAACTGCCCGGCATCTGTACGGCGACCCCCCATACTTTAACTGCTCCCTGCCTTTCTTTTTTTTTTTTTTTTTTTTTTCTTTCTGACAAAACACCCCCAAACACAGCACCCCGTCAAGCTCCCCGTCGTCATGTACGAGCTCATGTGGAACGTGACCGAGTTCAGCAACCGCAACGACTGGCCGGCCGACGGCAAGCCCTTCAGGTACAGCATGGACCTCGGCGGGAGCGCCGCCCACGGCGACTACGTCTTTGGCTGGAAGGACGACACCCTGCAGCGCGCCATGGACAGCCGCTGCAACTTGAACCAGCCCTGTCCCCAGGCCGGCCTGACCGTCGCCCAGCCGGCCGAGTACAATGCCTGTAAGATGCGGCAGCAGGCGCCCGAGCCGGTGGATGGATGTAAGTCTTTTCGTCTTGTGGTGTAGCTGTAGATGCTATTCTGAGGCAGTGTCACTGACTGATGCTTGGCTGTTCTTCGTCTCGGTAGGGCTCCAGGCGATGCCCATGGGGCAGATGGCCATCAAGGCTTGAGGCGCTGCGGCTGTTGTCTTTATTTTGAAGGAGAGTCCAAGAGGCGGTCATGGTAGGATATCTGAACTTGGTTTTGCCGGAAACGATTCTATTCACTGCGCAAACTCGTCTAGAACAAGTCGTAGTAGCATGTTTTGACAATGACGAATACTTTTTATTCTTGCACACAGAATATTGATGCTCTTGATGGTCAGTGAACATGAATGACCTCAAACTAAATCATATCACTCTTTTCCCTCTTCGCCTGCAATGCCAGCTCAACGCATAAATCATCAAAACAAAAGCCCAAAACCTCACGCGTCCCAACAGACCTCGCCGTCAACAATCTTGGGCGGCTGCAGCCCAGGCCACTGGATCTTGAACCGCACCGCCGGCACCACCTCCGGGAGCACCAACTCCTCCTCCTCCTCCTCCTCCTCCTCATTATCATCAGCATCCGCCCGCATCACCCTCTCCATCCCCGCCCTGACCGTCTGCCGCCCGCATCTCTCCCACCACTCGCCCAGACACTTGTCCAGACAAAACGCATGTGAGTGGTGCCCCAGTGCCAGCAGCCTGGGCCTCCTCCCGCCGTGCCACTGGCCCGTGGCCTCGCCGACGGCCAGGATCCTGCGCATCCCCGCCGCGTCGCCCAGCGGCACCACCTCGGTGACGTGGTGGCAGGCCTCGTGCGGGATCATCTGCCGCCAGTACGCGCTGGCGTCGACGTTTCCCGCCTCGTCGAGGCGGGACCCTTGCCCCGCGCCCACGTCCACCTGCTCGACATTGTCGAACTCCCCGACCGCCTGCAGCCGCTGCAGGTAGCCCTCGACGCCGCCGCCGGGCCCTTCCCGCGCCGCCGTCCCGGACCCCAGCGTGACGTACACCGTCTGCACCGTGACCAGCACCGCGGACCCGCCCGCCAGGACCTCCCTCAGCACCGCGCCGAGCGACGGCGCGCCCCCGCGCCCGCCCGCCAGCCGCGCCAGGTCCAGCCCCAGCAGCCCGTCGTCCTGGATTGCCTGCCCGCGGCCGAGGAAGTGGTTCAGCCCGAGGACCACGCCGCCGCGCAGCCTGCCGACGCAGCCCAGCAGGCCCGCGAGCCTACGTCCGTCGGGCGAGTTGCCCAGGTCCAGACGGTCGTGGATCGTCAGGCCCGTCGCGGCACCCGCCACCGTCGCCGAGAGCACCACGTCCCTCGCCTCGCGGCAGACGCCCGCCAGCGCCGGACGCGGCACGTCGGCGTGCCAGTTATACCGCCAGCCGCGCACCACGCCGACCCCGAGCCCGCGGCTGCGCTGCCGCAGCGCCAGCGACCAGATCTCGAGCCGCAGCTCGGCGGGGAGGTCTGGGAACCGGTGGAACGTGCGTGGTTGTCGTGGCTGGTGCCGGTGCTGCTTCTGCGCCATTTGTTGCTGATATGCTGCTCCCTCGCCACCATCCTCCTCTGTCCTCTTCTGTCTCCCTCCCCTAATATCCCTCGTCTCTTTCTTCTTTTTCTTCTTCTTTTGCTTCCTCCTAATCCCAAACGCATCCCCACCCTCCCCAGCAACATCCTCGTCAAAAGCCCGGAGCAGCCTCGCCCTGGCCGCCCGCACGACCCTGGGATCCGCCCGCCCGGACGCCGTGCCGTCCGACAGCGCAAACGGGACCGCGTCCCGCAGCATCTCGGCGAGCGTGTGGCGCGCCACCTCCTCCACGTGCCTGTTCCGCCTCTCGTCCTCGTTCTCCTCGTTCTCCTCCTCCTCCACCATCGCCGCCTCCCCTCCGCCGCAGCAGCAGCACACAGCACCGTCGTCGGCCGCAAACCACGACTCGGTCAGGTGCGAACACGTCACGCCCGCCGGCCACCCCTGCCGTATGCCCCGCCAGTCGGGCGCAAAGTTGTCCGCCGCGCCGTGGGGGCCCGGTCCCTGCTGCTGCTGCTGCTGCTGCTGCTGCTGCTGTTGGTCGTCCGAGCCGGAGTCGTGCGAGTCTCTCTGCCGCCTGCCCAGGAAGCGGCGCAGCGACCACGAAGCCACCTGCTGCGCCCGTCCCAGGAGGCGGCTGTGGTACGATGCGTCCATGACTTCCCCCCGGCGCGGCTCTGTCATTTCACTCGAACGATCTCTTTATATATATATATATATATATGTTTTATTTGATGCTGTTTTATTCTCGGCAGCCTTGACAACGTAATTTCAGTTCAGAACCTGTTAATCTGGCCGAGACAAATGTCCATGAAATGAGGTGGAGTAACTTCGTTTTGAATACAGAAACTTTTCCACCGACCTGAAAAAATGTCGCCTGAATGCCTGGTTTTGAAGAGTAAGAGAGAGAGGGATGAAAAGAAACAAACAAGGTTCGCGCCATGAATGTACAAATAAATGTATTAGGCCAGATGTATAAATCGCGGTTTGCAGCAGTTCGAACTTCTTGGAACTACACGTGATTGCTTATTAGTATATTAGTAATAGCTCTCGTCATGCATCTATGTCGTCTACTGCAAGCCATGGTTCACATCATCATCTGGAGGCGTGTTTCATCATGTCAACACAGGCACGGCATGCATCCAGTAACAAAAACTGCGAATAGTAAATTGAAAGAATAACCGAACTTTTTTCTGGTGCTCTGACTGCGTTATAGACTCTGAAGGCGGTACCCGGGGGAACACCAGCACGACAAAGACAAGACCAAACCACAGATCAACACGGTGCCCTAACAACAACAAGGATAGGCAGACAAACGTTGCGAAAGCTTTTCTCCCACTGGTGATGGTCATGGTGATAAAACATGCTGTGTGCAGTTGAAACTCGCAAAAGCGCCGTGTGCACCGAAAGAGAGGACCTAAAGACGACTCCTCCGCCTTACACGTCCTTCAGGTAGCCGGGAAAAAGCCAGATGGCTAAAGCCCAGTTCCCCAGCTGGTGGCACGCATCATATCAACTCGCCCATGACCTTCGCCAGCGTCCTGATTTTCAGATTTGTCGTCATCATTGCTGCAGCCACCTTCACCAAGCTTAGATGGATTAGGACAGGAAGAAGTTATCCCCAAGACGCTACCGTCCACCACGACATTCCGCCACGTAGGCCTCGTCTTCTAGATCGGACTCGCAGGCTCGCCGGCACCAAGGGAATCACCAGACTCCCGACTGCGCACGCTGCCGCTGCTGCTGTTGCCTCCAGAGTCTGGACCAGAGTTGGACCCACCGAGGCCGCAGCCCGAACCAGAGCCGGACCCGGTGTCGTTGCGCCGGTGATACGCACGAAACTGCTCAAACAGACCTGGCGGAGGGCGTTGAATGCGCGAGGGAGTGCCCGACGACGAACCTGCACCGCCGCCACTGCCAAAGCTGTAGCCGTGGTGATGGTATCCGTTGGTTCCCTGGTCTTCGTCGCCACCGTGGTCGGATTGTGTAAATCCGGACACGTCAGAAAGCATTGAGCTGGATCTACCGCGACGTTGCTTCTGGGCCGAGTTGGGCTGGTGCATCGCTGCCTGGGGGTTGAACTGCTGGGGGGATGACGTAACTGCCGGGTAGTGGTGCTGCAGACCATTCGAAGGATGCGGAGGAGAGGACAAGATTGACTGCGAAAGTGGCCCCGCCGAGGCCGCAGCTGGCCACATGGACATGGCCATGGATGACGGTACACCATACGAGGGCTGCGCCGGCGCCGGCGTGGCTCCCCACATCTGCTGGTAGCTGGGGTCCGGCATCATTGCCGCTTGGTTGTATCCCATGCCATCGTACGGGAGAGCGCTCGTCGTCGCAGTTTCGTAGTACGCGGCCAGAGCCGCACTCAACGCATGCACCTGTTGAGACTTCTCTTGGTTGTAAGCTCTAACCGCCCCAATCGTCTCGGCAAAGGACTTCTCCGTCCGCTCCACGTCTGCCAGAAAGGCCGCGCGTTGTTGTCTTCTCCGTTCGGCCTCGTCGAGCCCGCGGGCATTGGCGTCCGTGATGCGGGCGTGTTCGTCGTCGAGCTTGGCAATACGAGCCGCAATCTTGTTCCGCTTGTTCTGCAGGGCATCCCGGTCCGCGACGAGCTGCTTCAGGCCCTGGTCGATGTTTGTCTTGAAGCTTTTGAATGCCGAGCGAGCGGCGTCGAACTTGCTCTTCTCTGCGTTCCACTCTACCTGCTTCTGACGATACCGATCGAGGACCTCTTCAGGTACCGTCTCCATATCCTTAATCTGCATCTCGAGCTCCCGCACAGACTGTTCTGCCTGGGCTTGCTGTGTGTTGTGTTGGTTGATCTTTTGTCGCCACTTCTCGTCGTTGCTGCCGGACGACTGGACCGTGTTGGTCAGCTTCTCGATTTCCTTGCGGAGCTGGTTGACCTTGCGATTGTTCTCTTTCCGGAGGGCCTTGAGCTTGACCTTCTCCTCCGCAAGCTTCACCTCCTGGTTGGCAATCGAAGTCTTGAGCGTCGTGGCGGGGTCCTTGCGGGAGAGAACCCGATGCGTGGTGATTTGCGCCGTGGTGGCGGACTGGTCGGCATCGCGGGTCCGGGCCTGCGCCGTCCTGACGCTCGTCGAGAAAATTACTTCGTTGGTAAGGGTGCTGACAAACTCGCATTCATAGCTTGACATGGGCGTCAGGCCATAAATGTCACCCGTCCAGCGCGACCCGGGCTGTGTCTTGCCTTCCTCACTATCCTCTTCCATGCGCGTTATGCGCGTCGGCTGCCAGATGGCATTATTAACTCGGACGAAAAATGGCTTGCTGCTGTCGACCCACGAGGTGCTGTGCCTTGAATTCTCTTGCGGTTCTTCTTCCTCGACCGCGTCGTCGGGGAAGTGGCTTGTCGCAAAGCAAATCTCGTCGCTGCCGACGTAGCATACCCATATCTGGCCAGGTTGCGTATTGAAGGGCGCATTTCCAAGGTTGTGAATGTCAGTAGCGTTTGAGCCGGCGGATTCCCGCGCGGCTGTTGATAGTTCGTATTCTTTTACCATAACAATTTTTGTACTTGCGAGTGCAGCCCAGAGAGGCTGCCTTATCCGAACCTGCGCACTCTGTTTCCTTTTCTTTTTTGTCGACACCGAAACCGTCGTCGACGCCGGGTTTCCACCCACGGCCGCCGAACTGCTGGCCTCGCTTTCGGTCTGAGGCCCGTGTGGCCCTTCGGTGGTCGATTCTCCAGGAAACAAAGTCTTGCCGGCCTCGGGGTCCAGCTGACTCTGAGGTTGTGCGTCTCTTTTTTCTCTTCTTAAATACCATTCGCGAACAAACTTGACGAGGCCCTGCATAACTATATGTACGGCTAAGACGTTTCGTATCCAGGCATACGTCCCATTCCTCCTCGAAGTCGAAAAGGAGGGCGTGCCTAGAGATCCCGAGGAGTCTGATGATGACCAGCCATTTCCTCCCAAAAGCGTTGTTATGCGGGAAATGCTCGAGACATTCGAGTGTTGTCCGAAACGCGAAAGGCCGACAATGATTGTGCAGAGCATAAAGGTGTTGAGCGACCCTTGCCGGGAACTCCCACCACCACCCAGAGTGAGGGCGATGGTCACCTGGGCAAAGTCGAGCAGAAAGCTCTGCAGGAGCCCCGGCAAAAATATCCACACGAGAAGGAACACGCAGTCTATGCATAGCAAGACTGTTATCGAAGGGGTGCCGATGGCTGCCTCAAACATGTCGGTGATGCTCAAGCCCGAGCTGGTAGTAACAGGCGGGACAAAGGTCAGGAGCGTGAATAGGCCGTAGATCAGGGAGAGGGCAATCGGGGACAGCTGCATGAGGATGATGAGAATGGCTATGGTGTCATAGAGCGGGCAAGACCGCAGGACGGTCAGGGCGAAATCGAGAGGACCGGTATCGCGGTGGACGTTGGCGTTCTTGGCAGCGTTGACATCGATACGACGAGCATTCTCCTCCGGGTTGCACACGTGGGGATGCGCTTGATTATTGGCAGGAGTATCCGAATCCGCCGACGCGAGGTTTTCCGAGCTAGCGCCAGTCGAGGGCCTCGAGAGAGTCGTAGCGGATTTGAGCTCGCCAGTCGTAGCGTTAGTGGGGGCTGGAGGAGTCATGTCGCGATGCTGTCCATTATGGTGCTTGGACCCGATTCCACTACCGTTTGCATAGCCGTTGACGTAGCCGTTCGCCTTGCCGTTGGTGTGACCGTTACCAGCCGGCGAAAATGAATTCTGCTGCCTCGAGGCGGATCGGGCTTGATCGTTCTCGACGTTGTCTTTGGCGGCATTTGAGCAGTTTTCAAGTACCGACTGGCGAGGAGAGCCACCGTCGAGCAGGCTCTGGCTCCTCTGCTTGCTGCTGATACGCTTCCCGGGGCCTACAAGGCCATTGTCGTGACGGGTGCTGGCGTCGCGGCTGGCGGCTCCCTGGTGTCGCTTTGCCGAGGAGGACGCGCGAGGCATACAGCTGCTTTTACCGGCTCAGTAACACGTCGACCGTGTTCTGAGCCAGGTAAAGAATTTCAAAGGGAAGCCTGTGGTTTCGGGAGGAGGTGTTGAGGGGGCTCAGAGCCAAAGCATGACAGGATAGGATGGTAGCTCGTGGAGTACGACCACCGAATTCTGCATGTGTCCCTCCTTCTTCGGTTTTTTTTTTTTTTTTCTTTCTTTTTCTTTTTGTCTTCCCCTTTCCCTCTGCGTTCAGTCGATTTTGACAGGAGTTTGTGTCGATCGACGACAACTCGGATTGACCCGTCGTGTGGGCTTGTGAGTCGAGGTTGTCGGTCGGCCGGTCGGGTAAGGATCGTGACACCCGTTGATTACTCAAGGGTCTGTGTGTTTTGTTGGTGGGATTATGCGGCCGCGTCCTGAAGATGGGCGTAGAAGTTGAATTTCGGGGAAGGAGAGTATTTGGGTGTGGAAGGTTGTGTTGGGTGGATTGAAGAAAGTCGCACTTGACCGAGTTAGTGACCCGCGCCGTGTGCTAAACTGTACAGTGTGTCCGATGCTTGGTTTGGGTGGGATTGGCCTGGTCTGAGCGTCAATTCGAGGCCTTCGGCTGCAGGAGGTGCCCGCTTGTGTTGTGCCGTCAAGTCAGTAAGTCAGTCAGCAGTGCAGGGTTGGCTTGTGGAAAAGCAGGAGGGTAAGGGATAGGGAAAGGAAAGGGGGCAGATGGGCGGAATCTGCCAGGCGAAAGAGTGGAGCAGACGACTGATCCGCGGGGAGGTGTGATTTGCTCCGTTAAGAACAGTATGGAGCGAGAGAGGGAGGGAAAAACAAAAAGCACGAGCGCAATTTGCCATTGGCTGAGTCGATCAGCACGCAGAGCACGCAGCACGCAGCAGAGGTAGTTACCTCCTGGTGCGATAACAAAACACCGCCCAAAAGAGCGCTTGTGCAACTCAGGAAAGAAAGATACTTCCCCACCACTGGTGTCAACAACAATCAGGCAGGTCGCAATCAATCAATCTATTTCTTCCAAGCTCTCAATTGACTCAATCTAGACGATGGGATGTGAGATGAGGCTCTAACTTAGTCTGTCCACTTCGATATGTGATCTACATGTAAACAATATAAACGACCCTATGCGTCTCACCGCCTCAGTTGCTTTTTTTTTCTTCCAAATTTTTATTTATTTTTATTATTACTCCATCCCAAGTGGCGATGCAAGCACTGGCCCTGCTTTGAAGCTGTTTGGCCCCTGGGGAGTTGCTGCTCTGAAATAAAAACCTGCTACAAACGAATTACTCACACCAAGACAGAGCAAAAAATTTGACCTGCAGCGATCGATCAGCGATGCGTTCGCTCCTGAGCCGAGGGCCTGACTCGCGACGGCCCTTGTACCAGCCCTTTTTGCCCCATCCACAAACAACTGCTTATTTCCCGTCAGCCGCCTTCTTTTTTTTTTTTTTTTTTTTTTTCTT
>NC_043740.1:4508919-4511826 GCF_004337985.1 Pyricularia pennisetigena
AAAAAAAAAACCGCCTCATGACATTGTTTTAACAGCAACTTGACCTCATTGATTTCACCATCTCGATGGGTCTCTGATGGTAACAGCAAATTACCGCGTAGTAGAAATTAACCCCACTTATTGGCGCCGAAAAGCTTGGCTCAAGACAACACGCCCGCCCGCCTTCGCATGTCGGCAGTCGCACGCATCCCATCACACCAACCCCGGCCAACTCGGACCGAAGCTTGGTTGGATCCGGTTTATTTTTTATCTATGTTGCAGTTTTGTGCTCTCCCTCCTGGTTTCTCATTACGGTTAATGAGGCTTCTGTTATGTAAGGTTATGTTAGTTTTACAGAGCACTCCGTACAGTAAGTAGTACCCTATGCAAGCTACTTGATGATGCTTCAGGGTCCAGGGCCACTCTCGATTGGCTCCTTTTTGTTTTGCACAAGGCCGTTCCCTCCACTTCAACAAAGGGCGGTCAACTTGTTATAACGTACTTTGTTCGACATGACGTTGCTACAAATTCAAAGTTCACAGGGCTCTCGTCGATCTGTTGACAACCTAGATACATACGGAGTACTTGTCCGGGAACATGACCAAAAAGTCTCGCAGGCCACTGAGACTGGCTTGTCACAATCGAGCGCTGCTTTGGCCTAATCGGTACCTACTCCATACATTTTTTTGTGAATCCCGACCTACCCGCATTTTTAACCTCTCTGGGCACCTGTTTCCTATCGTTGCATAACGGTTGTTTTTGTTTGATTCCATCAAATGCATTTACTTGTCAATGGGTGTCATCTCCACTACACACGCAGTCTTGTTTTTTTTTTTTTTCTCCCCTTTTTTTGGTCCCATGGACTTTTTGCTTCTCGCGTCCCTGATTCGTTGTCTTTCTTACCTGGTCGCTGCCAGCGGCACACCCGAACCTCTGTCAAACTAAAGTAAACAAGGCTTTTCCTTGTCGCAACTGTTACCTGGAATAGAAAACGTGGCTACCATGGAGGACGAAGCAAAATGTCCTACCCTATCCGGAGCCAACAACCGAATCCAACGGGTGGTAAGAAACCAGTCACAGCCCTCCCTGCTCTCTTTTTTTTTTTTTGTCTCACCTAGCACTATAAACCCCGATGCAATGCAGGCAAACAATATGCAAGCAGTCCCCTCTCCCTGCTGCCAGTTGTCACTTTTTTTTTCTGGTTGATGCATCATTCGCAACCAAATAGGCAAACAAATCTAGGCATCATCTGCCCACAGTCAGCGACACCCTCGGACGCCAGGCGCGGGGTTGGGGAGCCTGCCTATATGTCAGGCTAGGTAAGGCAACCCGGTACGTAGCTCCAGTACCACCGACGGCTGCTGCATAGCAACGTCGTAAGTTTTTTTTTTTTTTTTTGTCTTTTTTTTGCCTCGTCGATCCCGTCTTCCCCTCCTCTCCATCCCCCTATCTGACCTGCATGTTTTTCTCCGCCCAATCAGAGACGACGGGAGCGAACAAGGAGGCATTTAGTTTCATGCCTTGGTAGAAATAGTTGAGTCACAACTTGGGGCATGCGCATGCCCATATTTCTCGGGCTCGCCAAAGAAAATCCCTCCCCTCCATCTACTACTGGTCCTAGTCAATCTATATTGGGACATGGCATATCCGTGTCGCTCTGTAGCTCGCCGAAGTTGCCGGCATCGGGCTGTTATTGAGTATTCAAATTTCCGTATTGCTTGTTTTTGCATTAGGTTAAGTTTTTGCTTTGTCTTGGTCTTCTTCAGCCCTTCTTTCAACCAAAGAAGCATCTGACATTTTCCTCCCCACAATGTCCCGAAGAAGAAACAAAAAAAGATAAAAGAAAGACTTGACTAGGTCAGGGACGGTACTACCACATCCCTAAAGTACAGTACTCCAAGTCGGACGGGATCCTACTGCGGATAATGACAGAAAGTCTGGAGCACCTTTCATCAGGGCTTACTAAGTGCCATGCCTGAGAGATTTGGGATGCTCGCATAGTACCGTGCATACGCCCCCCTCCTCAGATAAAGATAAATACTACCAGCAAGAAACCGAATCTCAAGTTAAGCATTGACCTTGCACGCTTCTGTGAGACAAAGTCCCATATCTTTTTTTTTTCTCTTCGGCTGGGAAAGACGACCCTGCCATGTTTCTTCTTAGACACGAGGTTAAAATTGGTTTCAATTTTTTGACCCCTAGAACTAATCTAGTGCTAAGCTAGCATCCATATAATCAGTGCCCCCGTGTCCACGGTATATTGAACATTCACGCGGTGATAGGTGGCGTAGTCCTTTTCCTGTTCCACGCATATTATAGAGTCCATTCACCAAGCCACTCCAACTGAAGAAAGGTGCTTCTGCTTGCGGACTGGGGTGGTGTGTACGTAGGGCGGTGAATTGTAAATATATCTCCCCATGGTCTTGACTCGAATATTTCAGCATCGGACGAGACCTCTTCTCAAGTCATCCGAACCCCTGTCAGAATGGAATTGCTCCGGGTTATTAACAGTTGGCAAGAAAAAGCCAGCGTCCGTCTTTTTCCAACGGTCGCAATATCAGAATATTCCAACAGGTCAGCTGTGGCAGTCATGTGTAGTCCGTCCCAAATAAATGAAAAAAAAAATCCCACCGGCTCGTCTCATCTTTACCCAGCCTTCTGCCTCTTATTCTGTCCGAGTGTAGTGTGAGAGTACACATCATGCTATGTCTGCATTCAGCCAAGATGGATGGCAGGTGGACATGTCCACCGGACAACCTCGGATAATCATTGATTATCACCCCTGCTCTCCTGCCTCAGCGAGGCGTTGAACAAGCAATCGCGGTCATTTCTGGTTGCTGCGTAGGTTCATTTCAGTCATTATATATCCGGCAACGAATCGCCTTGGCCATCCGAGTTTTGCTCGCGTTTGGCTTGCTAAATGAAAAA
>NC_043740.1:4514139-4522023 GCF_004337985.1 Pyricularia pennisetigena
TTTTTTTTTTTTTTGACTTGGCCCCCGGGAGAAGGATTGGGGATGGTGCAGAAAGCTGACAGGCTTTTCTTTATGGACGAAATAGAGATCGAGGCGTTGTACTACCTCAAACGAT
This sequence comes from Pyricularia pennisetigena, assembly GCF_004337985.1. Classification (NCBI taxonomy): domain Eukaryota; kingdom Fungi; phylum Ascomycota; class Sordariomycetes; order Magnaporthales; family Pyriculariaceae; genus Pyricularia; species Pyricularia pennisetigena. Next base: position 4,514,255 of record NC_043740.1, read on the forward strand.
ACAGGACGTTGAACAAACGATACAGCTCCGGTTGAGGAAAACAATGCGAAAAAAAGCAACCCAAACGTCCTTTTCCCAGGATTGAGCGCCTCAGAAAAAGGAAAAGGAAAAAACGATAGAATGGAAAACCACACATCGGCAAGAGAATGCTGAAAAGAGCTGAGGGCTCCAAAGGGTCTACATCAAAATTCGGTCGGGAATGGTGTTGATCTTTCTAATACTTCAGTGGGTGACATTCAAACAGGTCTCGTGTTTGCTGATAGTTCCCCCTTTAGCTACCAGTCTGGCAGATCTAGCTTTGCTTAGCAAGGTTAATCAAGCAACAAAAAGGGAATGCAGATACACGTGCCAAGGACGGTAAAACTGCAAGCCGAGAGTGAAAGCATGCAGCCAACAGGGTCGGAAGGACGTCAAGAAGAATGTATACACTTCAAAGCGCGTCGTCTCTTTTTCTAGCCAAGCTCCATATTTTGAGACATAGATCAAAAAAATAGTAACCAAAACCGGAATGAACAAAACAAGTGAGCTCATAATAAAACGCCGCATGCCGCCTGTGCCTTTGCCGTAACTGTGTCTGAAGAAGACAAGCTAAAAAAAAGAACAAACATCCAAAAGAGAGGGACGGCGTAAACTGCTACAAAGAACCGCCTACGCCGCCCTACGCCACCATGTGAATCCCATCACCATAGCCCTACTTCTTCTTTCTGGCCCACCAAGCCCCCAACTCGAGACATTCCCCCCAGCTTGTGCCGTTCTCCTTCAGCAAGTCGTTCATCATCTTGCCGAGCCACCCGTCCCATTCGTCCTGACTCTTCCCGCTGACCTCCCTCAGCACGGGCTCGAGGCTCTGGATCAGCTGCACGACCGTCAGCAACGCCGTCCGCCGCAGCGCCGCTTGGTTTGCCGACAGCGCCTTGCCCTTGCTGCCGGCGCTAGTCGTGCTGCTGCTGTCGTTGTTGTTGCCACCACCCTCACCCCGCAGGCCCTTGACGTAGCTCTTACCATCCTTGGTTACCACGCCGCCGACGCCTTCACGCTCCCACTTGACCTCTGAAAGTGGCACCGCCAGCCGCTTGGATCCGATCCCAACTAGGCCTTCTTCCTGCAGCAGAAGGGGGTTGATGATGGTGCAAGGCACCGGGCTGAGCGACCGCGCGTCAAGAGCCTTGGTCACCCAGCTGTTATACTCGACCAAGTAATTGTTGAGCGGCGATGACATGGGTGTGTTGGCCGTCATGACGTAGGCACCCAGCGATGCCGCCGCTCTATCCGGGTCCTCGTCCGATGAGCTATCGTCTGAATCCTCGTCCTCATCCGAGTCGTCTTCAGAGCCCTCAGAGTCATCGTCGGCAGCTTGCTTGCCCGACCCGGACCCTATCGCCGTGGTGGGGACGTGCGGCCGCAGCATGCGGACAATGTAGTCCGCTTCCCAAAACTCGACGACGCCTCCGGGACGTAAAATGCGCATCACCTCGTCCATGACATCGTCGCTTGTGCTCTGCGGAGCCGTCATGGTGACGGCCTGTAACATGACGAGGTCGAATTCGTTATCAGCAAACGGGTAAGGGGTCTTGCGCAAGTCATGCTGGACAAAACGCCACTTCATGTCCCTGTCCGGTCGCGGAGGGATGTCAAGGCCGTCGCTGCTGCTGCTGCTGCTGCTGCGGCTGCTGCCGGACGAGATGCCGGCGCCGCCAATCGGTACGATGTCAAGACCGGTAAATTGAACATTTGGATGGCCCCTTTTGGACCAGTACTGGTGACATTTCATACTCCAAAAGCCAGAGCCGCAGCCGATGTCCAGCACGCGGACGGGCGGGCGGTCACGGAAGACGGGCGAGCATATCGGCCTACCAAATAGCTTGAGCATCATGAGCGTGCGCATCGACTGGCGGTTGAGCTCTGGCAGGTCGACCGGCAGGGGATAGGAGACGGTCGGGTCGGCGATGTATGTTCTACCATTGCGATTGACAAAGTTCCTCTGAGCGCGGACATTTCGGCGATGCTGAGAGCCCTCGGCGTCGGAGTGATGATCCGTAGAGGACATCCTGGTGCGACCACTTAGAGATGTGGCGCCGGAGGTGCTCGAGAGGCTGTCCGTGGTGTGTGAGAGGGGTATACTGTTGAGTGTGTGTTTTGATGAGGTGCCATGTGGCATGGCGGCATGATGATGATGTTTTCTATTTGTTTCGTGCGACTTGGGTCGGGCCTGAGTCGATGACGTCTGATCGAATGGAGGCAACGGCGCCTGGGTCGAGGACTGTTGCCTTTGGTTTCGCCTGTCTGAAATGTGTTGCGAGATGCGCTGGCTGAAGGAGCTTTTGCTAGGTGAGGCGAGCGCGTATGGTATAGAAGCTCCAGACGCAGCAGCGAGAGCAGCTATCGAAGGCGAGATTGTGTTGACGACGTCAACAGCTGAAACAGGGTGTGGTTCGGCGGTAGACGGTGTGCTCGCAAACCTTGGGTCGATGTTCGCAGGTTGCGAATTGGGGATGAACGGCTGTTCCTGGGCCTTGTATTTTGGAGACGATGTTGAGTAATCCGAAGATTCTGGTGGTTCTTGGAGCTGCCGATGTGGTTGTGACGCAGAGGCCGAAGGAGAATCGGGGTCAGATTCTACTGCTGCTGGCACGTGTCGGTCAACGCAGGGCGGCGCTGTTGCTGCTGGTGTGTCAACGGCGGGGAGTGGCCAATTTGGGGATGAGTAGTAAAAGCTTTGGTCCGATTCAGTCGACGTGGACTGTTTTGCACTGCTTTCTGGCCTTGACGCCGCAGCTTCTGGTGACGTCGCTGTTCTCCTCAGATGCAGGTGGTGGTGCCAGCGGCTGGGATGGGCGGGGCGCTCCCTGTCACCGCTGGCAGCTTCCCCGTCAGCACCTCCTCTTTGGGGGTTGTTGCTGTCGGTGGATGCTGTCCTCGCGTGGCCAAACAAGAGCGGGCGCCGATTGACGGCCCGACTTGTCGAACTGGACCTTGCGAGAGGCTGTGACTGCGGCGGTGATGAAGGCGAACTTGGGGAAGAAGAGTCTCTCGTCAAAGTGGACGGTGTCTGGCGGTTGTTGTTGTTGTTCTTCTTCCTGCTGCTGCCCACTCCCTGATGAAAGGGGGGGCTGGCTGCTGCCCAATAATACATTGCGACTAGCAAACTGAGTTTTGCAGCCCACCGGGTAGACAAAATACGACGCTAAAACGCTAGTCAATCCCTGCTACTGACCAATCAACCGCCGCCGGAAAGCTGTTCCGGGGAGGACCAGGTCCCGCAAAGCGCTGTATCCGTAGCGAGTTGGATGGTGGGGTTGGTAGTTGACCCTTTTTCAGGGTGATTCGTTTCTTTTTCTTTTTTTTTCCTCCTCTCACTAGCCTTTGTACCGTCACTCTGGGTACTTCAATGAAGAGTGGATTTGCACGCTTCCCCGGCAGTTAGTCTGGTTGATTATTCCTGTTTGTTTCCGTAATGTCTGTACTGTAAAGACAGCACCAGACAGTCAGATTCTCTTCACGCCAATAAGCGCCGCCGCCAAGTCCGATACTCACCGTCGAGGCGACTTGATTTCCTCCCGAAATAAGATTAAAAAAAATTAAAAAAAAGTATGAATTAAGCTTTGATACTCGTTCTTGGTTCGATTTCTCAAAGCAACCCTCGCTGGATTCGGAATCGGGGCTTAATCTGAAAATGGCCGGTCTCGGACCTAAAGGTCGCAATGCTCAGGTACAGCAACGTATGTCCCTGGCTCAGGCTGGTGGGCTTGACGCGGAGGGGTATCGACAGGTATCCAGAGTTCATCCAGTACCTTCCCCGGTGCGCCTGTCTGTCCTGGGGAAAGAACCGACTCGCTGAGGCTTCCGTCTTCTTCTTTTGCTCCTTCTCCTTTTGTCTATAGACGAACCAGAGGTTGTTTTGGCGTTTTCGGTCAAGTCGTGGCTTTGTTTCTTTGGCATTATCTAATCTTGATCCTCTTCCCCAAACAACTCTTGGGGACCTCCCATAAAAACCATCACGTTCCTAGTTGATTCGAGACTTGGTATATCGTTCGGTTCTTGCCTTGTCGGTCTTTTTTTTTTTTTTTTTTTTTTTTTTTTTTTTTTTTTTGTGAAACTTCTGGGTGTTGATTCGGCCAGTCTTCGTTGACCAGCACGCTACTTTGGGTAGCTTCAGACCAAAGTCCACAACATATCAGCAGTAAAAGTCACAGGAATTCGGTAACAATATGCGATTCATCCTCTGCTGGTTGGGATGATTCTCTCGTGCATTTTCCCTCTAACCTTGACAATTCAGCCCTTGCAGCTTGTCGTCTGTTTTCAGCTTGAGGGTCTTGTAGATGTCTGTTCTGAATCACAAATGGATCCTTCTGGCCTTTTTCAGCGTCGCTTCGTTCAACTCGATGGCACCATTGCCCCTGAAATCATCCTTGTCCTCGCTTGGGATAATACGACCTGCTCAGGTACCAGTGCGAGCGGATGCAAAACGCAGCCCAATGGTTTTCTGGTTTGAGCTCTCTTGAGTTTCCCTTCTCCAGAATGCTTGTTTCGAAACGTGGGCTTGCCTTTTGTTCGTCTTGGGCTCAACAATGAGCAGGAGGAAAGCCTGGGCGACTTGGCCGACTTCGTTGTGACTTGTATTCTGGCTAATTAAAACCTATGCTGCTTTGATCTCGTCTGTCTGTCAAAATATTGACAAACACGTTTTAGGTCGTCGGTCTGGTGTAATCTGAGCCCAAAAACAAATCCAGTTTGCCTGCTGGAGAAAGGAGTTCAACTGAAGGGCAAGTCCAATTTGCATCAGCTCGGCGAAACAGCACACCTTATGTGTGTGAGGACACCCTCCCTCCACGAGTCACCCATAAGAAATAGTTGCCTCTTCCGACATCCAAACTTGGCCCAATCTAGCCTAACTCCCAAGACAAAGGCGAGCTGGAACGAATAGGATATGGGCCTGCGAGACAGGACACGTCTGACGGCCACCTTGGACTTGGAATGGTAAAGTGTGCTTGCTGTTGGAGTGTGACCCGAGAGGCAAGATCCTAGCTCGAGCATCTATCCGGCCGTTTTGTTGATCTTATTGGTTGTTTTTCTCTGATCCTCCCGAGGATGTATCGTTGCTGTGGGTATTTGCCCCGGACATCCCACAGGACAAAACAACCTTCAAAAGTTCAGCCAAATCAGCCCCTTTGAGGGGGGCTGTTTTGCTGCTAAGGGGCTGATTTGGCTGTCCAAAACTTACAGTATTCCTTTGCCTATATATTTGTCCAAATCAATCTTCTAGAGCAAACATTATCATATATATTGAGCTGCCTTCTGAGATGAAGGATACAGGCGCAAGTCCCGCATGGCCCCCAGCTTTGTGTTTCCCCGCACCCGAGCGATGCTACACAATCCCGAGGTATCCTTCCTGATGTGGCCGTGCCACGACGACGCGTGCTTGGCTCATGCCTAGACCTTGGTCTCTTGGAGGCCCTACACGAATCACAACGTACCAACAAGGACTCATAACCTGCACCACGGCATGTAGCAATGCCTTGTCTCTTTTTCTTGAGCAGGAGCCGTATGTATGTATGGTATGGGACGGATTTGTTTCTGAAAGTGGTTGTATGTCTCTGGCGGGCTGCAACCTCCCGTTCATGATCAAAACCAACCAAGATAAGCGAACAAGCATCTGGCGGTACCTGTCTTGGCGTCTCTCCGTTATCTCGGGGTTCGAATGCACCAGAATCTTGGTGCCGGGCGAAAAGGAAAAACAACTCAATCTGAACGGGGGCGATGAACAAAAATCATGAGGAAAGATGATGGCAAGCAGACGCACGGCTAATCTTGATGCTATTGCCCATAACAAAAACTATGCGTGAGCTTACTTCCGTATTCAACAACCCGATGCTACACGACAAACCGCTGAAAACCGAAAATGGCATGTTTTGCCTACAAAAAAAAAGTGTGTGCCAGCCTTACTACATATGGCACTGCATTTTGCATTTGCGTCTTGCATTAATTATCCGCCGTCTTTGCAGACCTTGGCCCCACGTCTCGAAGGAAAACCAAGACAACCCGGGGAAAAAAAAGAGGAGGGAGGGGACACTGCAGTTAAACGATGGTTGCTGGTTTCTCCCACAAACTCGCGAGGCACACGATCAAGATCTCAAAGAGAAACCAAATGCATCCAGGAGATGAGTTGTTACTCAAGGCTGAATAATGTGGCCAACACCCGCTCTCTTTTTTGTGGAGGGGGGAATTTCGATTAAAAGGAGCATTCCAGGCTTATATGGGAGGTTTTACCCGCGTTTACCCGCCTCACCGGTGCGTAGAAGCTTCTTACACCCCAGCAGGGGGTTTATACACCCACTCACCGTGTGTCTTCTGTTTGATGCTTGTGATGAAAATGCCAGAAATTGGCTTTGATTTTTGTTGGTGAATTCCCGAATAGGGTGTTTTACTTTCAAGATGGAATCCCACTCTAAGTTGTGAAGGCATGTGCGCATTTTGGCATGTATGGATGGGATGCCTGTTCGGAGCCTGGTCGCTGGCTATATTCCTAACACACACGGCTCGACAGATGATGCGAGAATCTTGTCAGATGCTTCATTGCTTTATCCCAGTTTGGTCAAATACACCCAGCTCGGACTCATCGCTTGCTTGGACAAAATGCATGAGCGGCTGGATACGACCAAAATGGCGATATTGTTTGTCGAGTCTCGCTCTATATATCTTTTACTACAGTAGACGGCGCCCAACGGTTTAAACCCGTTTTCTGGGTTTCCACTATATATTCGTTCCGTAGAATGATTTTCCCTGGCGCTTAGGCTCCTGCACTGCAACTAGGCCTATCCCATAGTATTGGTCTGGCGAGATTGGACTTTGGAGTTTCCACTGCCCTTGCTACATTCAGCAATATGAAATGCCCAGTTTCCAATCTATTGTAGTCGCTACGAAAAAAAAAGACACCGACACAGGAGGGTGCGCTTGGCTGCTTCCTTATGATTCGTTCCATGATTGGATGTATATTCACCAATCAGAAAGAACCGCAAGCAAAATAACATGCAAGGCCCTTTTCTTAAACCCTGCTTCGTCAACGGCTTGATATGGGCCAAGGAACTGGGCGCTATTATCTGGCATATAGCCTCATACGGAAGGGAGGGTTGTTGGTTTCCATCCCCAAGCGGAAAATGTGACTACGTAAATAGCTGCCGGGGGGTGCTTTTCCCTTTTCCGCTTTGTGAGTACCAATTCCAGGGATCTTGCTGGGTCGACATGTGTGCATGATAAAAGCTCAGGAACGGGTTTAATCCGGGGTCCCGGAGTCAGGTACGAACCTCTCCGTATTAGTTCCGATATGAGCATGATGCCTGCACAAAAGAAGAAGCAGAAAAAAAAATATAGCGAGGAGCATGCGGTCAAAAACAGAGCAACCTGCGCTTGGTGGATCTCCGGAAGTCTCGGAGGCAGACGGGCTCGCTCAGCCTGGAGACACTCGTCCTATAAACGAGAGCAGCCGACATAGGAGCGGAGGAAGAAGACCCGAGACATTGGACAAAGCCAGGGTTGCCAGAGTTTTGGGAAACATGAGGGCTTTTGTGTTTCCCCCTATGAGATTTCATATATTGTTGTGTATGTGTTTCTTAATCGGCAACCAAAAGATAAAAATCCAGCATCCTTTTTTTTTTTTTTCTTTTTTTTTTTTTTTTTTTTTCTCTTTCGTGCAAGAATTAGCCCAAAAACCTTGATCAATGCAATCTCCAGAGGACACCGGTGCCAGAGGAATCTCGTTTACCGTTATTTCT
>NC_043740.1:4522034-4528497 GCF_004337985.1 Pyricularia pennisetigena
TTTTTTTTGTCGTCAACAACTACCAATGAATTTCCGTTACAAAACCCCATCCCCGATTCCCCCAACCTGTACCTCATCCGGACTCTTGCACTAACACGTTTTCCCAGGGTGCTAAAAAAAAAGGGGAAATCATCAGGCCGCGGGGAACCGAAAAAAACAAAGCCTCCAAACCTCACGGGGCGGCCGAGGCTTGCCATTGGCCATTCCTCAGCTCCTTCCCGGTCTTGCACAAAAAACACCCAATGACGGATCATGAGCGAAGAGTGTGGCAAACAGCGTATACCAACACAAGAGCAGAAAAAAAAGTACAACAGTGAACAAAGAAAAACCCGGCCTTGCCCACAGTATCTCTAGATATCCCACCGATATATTGGATCATCAAAAAAGAAAGACTAGTAAACAGTAGCTCTTTTGGCAAGGCAAGGTTTCGGGGCAGACGGTTACTCCGACTCAAGTAGCCCCAAAAACAATCACATGAAAGAGTCGGTTTTATTTGAATTCCTTTTCTCTTTTTTTCTTCTCTTCTTTTCTCTTTCTGTTCATCTTTCATCATCCTTTGGACTGGATCGGGAGAGCATGGAGAGTTTCTCGACAATGAAAGCGCTTGACACGAGCGGAAATGGACTCCCCACAAAGACTGGGAAACCAAGAAAAAAAAAAACAGACCGGACAAAAGCTACCTACAAGTAGACATTTGCTGTGAGAGCCGCCCTTTTCCTTTCCTTTCCTTTCCTTTCCTTCCTTCCTTCCTTTCCTTATAAGACCAGATCCAAAATCGAAAATGGGACGAAAGACGGAAAAAAAAATCGAGATTTGATAAAGAAAAGAGAGAAAAACATACAAAACACAAAGACAGAGAAAACGAAACGAAAGGATAAACCCAGACAAGCAAAACGTCAAGACGCAACATAATACGAACCGAAAAGGGCGGGGGGCGAGGGGTCAACCAGTGAGCAAAAAGCACATCAACGACGCCACTACGCCCCAGATGATCCTTGTCCACCGCCACCTCCGCCGCCGCTCTTCTTGTCCTTCCTTGCCTTGATGACAAACTCTGCCATGATCTGGATGTGGTCGGCCGGGAAGTGATAGTTGGGGAAACCAGGCACACGCTTAAGATGTTGCAAGTCGGGCGGCCCGAGCAGCTCCACCACCTCAAGGTTGTTGGACGAGTACCAGATGTAGTCAATGACATTGGCAAAGTCTGGCACATAATTGGTGAAGGGCAAATCGTCTGGCGTGTTGGCAAGGTGCACGTACGCAGAGCGCAGGCTAAAAGGGTGCTCGATGCCATCGCGCGTGAAGATGCCGTACTCGTGGCCTGCGAGCTCAGGGTGGTCCGGTGCCAAACGGCCCTTGGACAGCAATTCCACGACACCGCTGTCCAAAGTGGAATTGTAGTCGCCGCATACAAACAACGGAATGTCCGTGTTGTTGCGATACTCTTGAGACGGCGCCGGCTCGACGAGGACCTCGTCTTTGTTGTCGCCTTCGTCCGAGCTGGGTAGTCGAATCATCTTCTTGTCTGCACAAGCAGGCCAATTGGTGTATTTGGCCGCGTACTTGGTGATCTGTTCCATGATGATGGCCGTCTGGACGATTTTGACGTCGGCCAGGGTACCCTCCCACGCCAGGTGTGCGTTTGCGACTATCATCCTGGCACCCGTCCTGCGGCTCTCGAAGAATCCCAGCACCGCGATATTGTCTTTTGGCATGACGCGGTTGAAGATATCGGTCTGGGATTTCATGTCGGCTCTGTTGATGGCGATACTCTGCGGTTCAATCACTTGCTTGTCAAGCAAGATGAACTTGCTGTTCTTGTAGAAGATTGCGCAACCGTCAACCTGCAGGCTTTGCCTGTCGCTCATGAGCTTCGCCTTGGTGCGGGGGAAGTGTATGCCCTTGTAGTCTAGCTTTGCCAGCTCGGGGCTGAAGTCCTCCCGGAAAGCTTCCGTTGTGACTTCCTGCAGACACAGAAAGTCTGCGTCGCGCTCTTCGATCTCTTGGTAAATCTTTCTCCTACGGTACTCCCACTGCAACGCTCCGGATGGGGTATAGCCGTACATGTTCTCGGTCGCATATCGCTCGCAAAGAATATTCCAAGAAAACACCTTTATCCGTTCTAGGGACGAAGAGACATCTTCTTGTATCGTTATTGGCTTCCGCGGTAGGGGGGGCATAGGAACTGTGGCGCAAAGAGGGAACGGATTAGCACGACAAAAATTGACATGTGTGTTGACTAGCTCTAGACAAGCACGAAGAGGGACTTACCAGGTTGTTTCTCGAGCAGATCCTTGATGAGCACAGCCGTGCCCTTTTCCTTGATCACGTTCATGATTTCGGGGTCTAACGGGTTGCCTTCAATTCCAAGCTGTTCCAAGTGATGTAAAGACCCGACCTCATGTGGAAGTGTGTGTATCTGGTTGTTGAAAAGAAGCAGCTGCTTCAGCGACGTGCACATGCCAATCTCCGGGGGCAGGTCTTTGAGCATGTTGTGCGATGCGTCGAGGATGCGCAATTGACGCAGTTCGCCAATGGCCGGAGTCAGTGTGTCGAGCCTGTTTGAGCAGATGTATAATTCCTGCAAGAACTTGTACTTGAACAGGCTCATGGAGAGGCTCCTGATCTGTTGCCCGCTCAAATCCAAGTTCTTCCACAGTTGCTTTTCCTGTGGTTTTGCAGGGACTGGCCGTCTCCTATCCTCCGTTTCCCCCTCGGCAGCAGTCCCGTCGGCACCGGCGGCTGAGGGCGCGACCCTGTTGTCACTTGCCTTTGTTCTGGCGTAGTAGTGCGGTTGCCCCTCATCGTGCATGGTAGCATGGGCTCGCTTTGACAACTCGTGCAGGCGCAACTGCTCAGCCCAGTGTTCTGTAATGGGCTGTGCCTGGCCGCCCCTCGTTACCGAGTTGTGACCATTGGGTAGGTTGGCCGAGAACGGGCTCGCAGTGGCCAGAATACCGCTAGAATAGTTTGAGTGGTGTCCTATAGCGCCAGAGTTGTTCGATTGACCCGAGTGCTCCTGCTGGAGACTGGGGTGGTGCTGGGCGTGAGACTGGTGTTGAAGGGCCGATTGTTGCTGGAAGTTGTAGTGCATCGGCATCCCCCGGCCTGGCTGGTTGTTGTTCAGCCGAGGGTTATGTCCCTGCTGTTGATTGTGGTTGTACATGCCTTGAGGGGTCTGGCTCGGGGAGCCGGCGCGGTTTGGGGATCGTGTCGGCGACGGCGGGAGGGAGGCGACGAAGTTGTTAAGGAGAGATTGCAAGAGGTGGGCGTTCTGTATAGTCGAGTTCGGCGCGTTTTGTTGATAAAATATTGGCCCAGTCGACTGCTGCTGATACCTAGGCCCGCCGGCCATCTAGGTAGGATTGATGTTGAGATGTGGAGCAACAGCTGAGCCCTGGCGGGAGGGGAGGCGGGTGAGATGATGGAGATGGTTTGCGCCAGTTCGAGCGAAGACGCGAGCTTCAATCCGCACAAGTAGCAAATCTTTCTCTAAATCGAAAGGATTGTTGGCGACGGGGAAGCATGGGCTCGGATCGTTCGACATGGACGGAGATGCGCGCGAAGAGGGAGGGACGGTTGTTCGCAGTCCAGGATCGGCTCGGTTCCTGCGCACGTTGCTCACACCCGCGGTCGTTGGTTGTCGGCTTCACAAGCGCTCCATCAACGAACGACTCGCTTGTCGGAGCGGCTAGCTGGGCAACTGCTAGCCTGCTTGTATCGAGGGCGGAAAGATCCAGAGAATCAGTCGACGCGGTCTAGATGGACTTTGGTGCGCCTGGGGTTTCGAAAGCGGTAGGTGGTGTGTCCTTTGGCTCACCTGCCGCAGTGCGTCAAGTTGTTGAGATTTGGATGTACGGTGGTGCAAGTTCTGTGTCGGGTGATTCAGCCAATGGTGGGTTAGCAAGTCGAGTTATTGATTTTTTGTCTTGATGTTGCGGCAAGACAAGGAAACTCAAAGACAACGCAAGGCAGTGCTTGGGTAGTCAATCTAGCCACGGGGGTGGGATTTGGGCTTGGGATTGCGATCGAAGCAAAAAGCCTGCCTGGCTAGACTGTGCTGTGCTGTGCTGTGCTGCTGCGGATTGGATGGCTGTGCTCCGTCGGTCCCAGTTGGCCTGGCCGGCCTTGCAGACGCGAGCCAGATTGGGCACCGGGTGGGGCGACCTCCAAGCTGCCGATATTGAAAGGAACGGGTTTATGCTCTAACTAACCTTGATATAAATGAATGTGTCAAGGAACGGTATGCTGAGTGACTTTGCAGATAGATATTAGTGGCGAAGAATACCGATCTCTTTTTTTTGGTTTGGTTTTCTGTTTTATTCCCTTTTCTCCCTTGACAATCGCGTACTGACTTGACACAGTGAGCTCGACTGGCCGTTGTTCACCTTCTCCAGCTTCGTCAAGGAGCTGTAGCTGGACCGTTGGTTAGGTCAGCATATCATCACGTGACTCAGCCTTGTTTCAGTTATGATCCGCTTCCCGAGGGCACGTGACGGGCGTCAGTTATTGGTACAAAGTGTCCGACAATGGGAGGAGCAATTGGTCGTACTTGGTCATTGGGTTGCTCACTTAATCCGACACCACTCCTTCGCCATTAGTTGACTGCCTGTTAGATAGTCACCGCAGAACATCTACTCGTACAAAGCTACAGAGAGATCAAGCAAAACTCAACAAAAATATATGATGATGACGTTAGCCGCGCCGAGTCTTGCAACGACGCGCGCCAGAACCTGATTCATTTTATCCAACCTTGGTCCTGCTTTTACTCTGTTGCCTACGCCCAGTCCACGCCAACCTGTAGTTTGAGACCTTCTCACCACACGAGTTCGGCTGTCGACGCAGGGATGATTTGGTTCTACTGACCACGGCTGCTGCTTCTTGCATCATTCTCACTAGTTGGGACATGAAGCTCGACTGCTTGGCAACCATGAGAGCCGTTCGACCGTTCCATCGGCTCTATTTGGTTCCGCCACGGCCTCTACAGCATTCGGGTCAGAGGCACCTTGACCGCAATGCTGGGCCTGTTTTGCAATTCGCCCATCAGCGGCTTGCATAGGCCCGGCCCTGGGGCGTTCGGATCGGCAGGGCTATTCTTCGGCAAGAGCAACTGCCTCACCACTGGCTGATCCCCCCTAGCAAGTAACGTACAGTGCTGCTTTTGCATGATTTTCAAGTAGATTCGTGCAGGCGCCGACTGCCAACAAGGATTGGGCCATTTCTTCATTTTCGTTCTCGACTGTGACGAAAGGGACGGTGTCCAGGCGTGGTCCACCGCCGGAAGCAGGTGGACGTCGGCGCGGGAGCCCGCTGTTGTTGCCAATTCTTTAGTGGCATTGGGCAAACCAACCTTTGTGCGTACTGCATCAGTAGTTTGGCGACACGCACACTTCCCTTCTTGTCCTGGCACAAGTGTACGCAGACGTTCCACGATGGTCGACCACTGACACTGACCCATCAGCATCAATGAAGCACACCTTGCTTTCCAGAAAAATATCGAAAACCTTTTGGTTACTTGTGTGGCACGCCGGAGCAATGGCAACAAGTGGTTTGAGTCACAGTGCTCTAGACTCGAAGCACTTGCTACTGTGAGTCTAATTATGTCCGATTTCTCTTCAACCACTGCCCATGTGCAGTGGAGAGGTTTTCCGAGAGGCGCTACAACTTGTCAAATCAAAGTCGATGGCATCGATGTCAAATTTTTTCTTTGTCACCATATATATGCGTTCACAAGCTCCTCTATTTTATTCAGTGGCGTAAACTTCCTCAGCAAACCACCCCGACTGCGGCTCTGTGCTTGGCTGCGAAGGCATTTCTTTTGCTGCTTGTACGAACTTGGATTAGATAGGTCTGGCCGAAGCTCCTTTTGTATCCAGTCCACGTAGCCTCTGGGCGCTCAAAGGGTAGAAACATGGCTTATGGTTGTAAAGCATAGAAATCCAAACTAATTACAGTATGTCGAGTTGGGGATAAATGGCCAACCAGAATCTCAAAGCGGAAATAGTGGTGTCGCTGATGGTTCGCGTATATTGGCTTAACGGAATGAATGACGTGCGAACAGGCAAGTCTTGTGCGGTTACCACCCCTTTATTCTCTCCCTGCCGTGGAGAAGTTTCAGTGGACTTGTCATGGCCAAGCGACGTTCAACCGGGCTGATTCCTTCGTCAGCATGCAGAGTGCTTCCGGATAACGACAAGAGTTATGCTGGCGTCTTGCTCCACGTCTCTCGTTGGGCTGATCTAGGGGTGCAATTCGATTTGACCTTGATATATGGAGCACAGAATGCTTGCTTCCAAAACCAGTCCTGGGCGGACATCGAAATAGACCTCGCCACGAGCCTGGCGGCGGCGTGTGTGAGGTGGTGGGGGTTTGCTGCTTGCTGTTAGGGTGCTAAATGGGTTGGGGATGGGGATCAAGGCGGTTAGCAGGCCGATTTTGGTGAGCGATAGTTTTTTTTTTTTTT
>NC_043740.1:4528502-4560779 GCF_004337985.1 Pyricularia pennisetigena
GTATTGGTGCCATCGATTGTCTTTTTGTGATCCTGTGCCTGTTTGAACATGACTGATGCTGGCCCTGGGGGCCCACGATACTATTTGCGGCCGAGATGACCAAACTACCGCCTTGCCAAGGCTTTTACTCTTCTGAAAAAAAAAAAAAAGATGAGGAACAAACATGTTCGTGCTGCATGCTCTGCCGATCGCTATGTTTTTTTTTCCGTGTGGTGCCGGAGAGATCATGTAGCGCTCCCGAAGATGACTGACTGTTGTGTTTTCCTGTCAGCTGGAAGCCCTCTAGATCTTGACCTCATGCATATCTATCGAGTAGGAGGAGTTTCTCGTCCCGGCCAAGACGACCAAAAGGGATGCGCAATGCGCTCTTCAGCAGCTCAACAGGCAATCTTTGTCAGCAGCTGTGCGGATGTGAGCCATTTCATCTTCCATCTCTGTCTCATTCACCTTGGCTTTGGGTCAAACTGCCCCTCATAGAAGTCAACCGAGGGCTGCCCTGAATCTTGTTAAATATCCTAGCCTTCTACTCGGGAGACCTCTTTCTTCGCATTGGCTCCCAGAGCGATATGGATGCCCAGTTAGGCTGCCGTAAGCGCTAGGCGACATTTGGGTTTAGCTGCGGGCTTGATGAGTCTGCGTTTAGTGAGTTTGCTTTCTTTTTCAGGGCTTGTAGTCAGCAATGAGATGCCTTTCAAGTCGAGGCGGCAAAGCTGACGAGTGGACAAGGGGCCATCAACTTCAGCTTTGTGCTCCCTGCAATCCGGACAATCAACACCCTAGGCCGGCGGAAGTGGCTAATCATTACGCTGCCGCTCATGGCTCTGTTTATGGGCGCTGCTGTTGCTTCATCTAATATCCTTGACATGAATCCTAGGCTTGCAGCTGTGATCATGTGGCTGTTTTTTGTTTTTTTTTTTTTTTTTTTTTTGGTCTGTATCACGTCTCTGACCAGTGGTGTAATTTTGTAGGACTGAGGTTGGATTGTCAACTGTCTGTAATTGCGGCCGCGTACTCTCCGGGGCTGGGAAGGTGCCGGTTTACTGTCTGAGCCAAGAATAAGGCAAGTCAACGAAAGGATTTAGCAGAAGACTTGCCAAACTGGCTGTATGTTGGACCTATTCCATTCACTCTCGCTTCTGAGGGGTAGGCTATACTGGACCTTGTTCTGAGTAATATCGACAGTTCATCCTTAAACCAGCTCTACACTGGTTTCTCCCTCTCACATCGTGACGTTGTAAGCGGAATATGGATTCCCTTGGGTTTCTTGACTCTCTAGCAGACCAATACCAAGACCCTTTCACCAGAGCTGCGCGATTGCTATAGCCACGAATCTGGCCTTTGCCGGGATCCTCTCGACTTTCTTTCTAAAGTTGGTCTATTATCTTGCACTCTCGGCCAGGTAGGCACCACTCCAACCAAAAGAACCCTCTGAATAGAGCATATACCCCAGCCTCGGCGAATTAGGCTGTCTGGTTCTCTTCCCAGGCCTCAACCTACTGGCCCTGGTCCTCGTGTTTCTCCCAGTCGAGAAGACCCAGCGCCCCTCATTTGAAGACCTGGACATCGCCTTGCGGTTCCGAAGCGCGTCTTTGTCAGGTACCAGGTCGGCACCTTTCTTCCTTGATTCGCGCGCCGCTGTCTCCGCAAAGTTGCGGGCGAGTTGGCCAAGGTTGCAAATAGAATACCAAACTCGATGTAAAGTCAACAGGCAGATTTTCTCCATAAGCATAGAATAGCATTTGGTATTTTTGAGTTTGTCCCCAACCCCGATCAATGTTTTAGAATCCCCGAATAGGGGCGCTCTCCGTACTCACTATAACAAAAAGCTTGAGAAAAAAAAAAAAAGAGCAGTGGGCAGAGAAAAAAAATAAATAAAACCTCCCAAACAAATCCCATTTATCCAAGCAGCTTTCCTAAACGCCAGCCAATCCCAACATTATCCGCGAAAAAGGTCGCAGGTCAAGATGAACGAGTATAAAGAAAAATGAAATTATAAATAAATAAACACCAAGAACAATGTTCATCATCACAAATCGCAGACGACACCCTCGCCCGATTTGCTGCAGCTGTTTGCGCACTTGGCACCTTTCCTAAACTTTCCGTTCTGGCACACGTACGTCTGCTTGCTGTCAAACAGCTTGCCGCAGGTGTACTCGGCGCCGCTGCACGACCTGCCCTCGGTGAAGACTTCAAAGATGTTCAGGGGAGCGGCCGCGGCTGAGGTGGCCAGAGAGGCGGCGGCGAGGACGGCGATTGTGAAGCGCATTTTTTTTCTTTTTATCTGTTGTTTTGCTGTTTGATATTTATTGGCTTCGTGGTTGTGGGGATCTGGTGATGTTTGTGACTGTGTCTTCTTTGTCTCTTGTAATTGGCCGATGGCTGGAACAGAGTTTTGATGTAATTGTTTCGCAGTAAGGAACCAGTATGAGTTTGTATCTGGGGAGTTGATATCAGAGCAGATGTGGAACTGTGTATAATAGGCTACCTGTGTTACTTGTCGGCGTTACAATGAGGATGAGAATGAGAAGATTGGAGACCAGGTCAGACAAGAAAAGCCATGATCCTTTTTATCTAACCCCATCGTCACCTCACCAAGTTCAACATTTTGCATGGTTTCTTCATGGTGCTCCCAAGCACCTTGAATCGTTAATCTAAAATGATCGCGGCTGTGTACAATTTTCAGTAAGGGCATCTTACCGTGCTTACAATGCAGGCCTACTTTGACAAGTCCAGGTAACACCTGTAATTAGCTTACAACCGTATCGGGACTAGGCGTTAGGCACCCATCACCAACCAACCAACCCGCTCAAGGACGCAGCACAGTAATACAGCCAAGCTTTCTTACTTTGACATGGTAGCCCGAATTTAGGGCGCCTTGGTGAGGCGAAGCATCATTACGAGACTTCTTTCTTGTTCTTCCTACGCGGATTCATCATAACTTAACCACCTCAAAATCAAATCCAGACAACAAAAATCACATTCAAGCATAGCAGCGACACTTTTTAAGTTTAATAGAGATATTGATAAGATATTTCCAGCTATCTCTGCCACCAATGCTCCTGATTAGGGAGGCATTCCTCTTGTCCTGTAGATTCTTGCCCGTAACAAAAACACAAAAAGGGTAAATAACTATACAAGCTTTGGTCCCTGGCCAAAAAAAAAACGATTCCAAGATCGATCGAGTGAAGAAAAGAAGAAGAAAAAAGTCAAATGGAAAGCAAAATGTTGAGGGTCGCAAAACGATGCAACATGCTATAGCACAATGGGTCAGAAAGGCTTAGTAAAACACAATTTGTGTTTCTTTTACTGCTCAGCGGCAAGAGCCTCGGCGAGGGCAGCGGCCAGACGAGCAACCTCGCGGCGACGGTTGCGGGCCTCGCGCTTGGCGACACGGCAGGAGTCGTCGCTGTTGTTCTTGCTGCCGCCAGTGTTGTTGTTCTTGCTACCACCGGTGTTGTTGTTCTTGCTGCCGCCAGTGTTGTTGTTCTTGCTGCCACCGGTGTTGTTGTTGTTGTTGTTGCTACCGCTGCCAGTGCTGTTGTTGCCACCACCGGTAGCACCGCCACCGGAAACCGCGATCTTGGGACCGGGGATGGGGTAGCTGGTGGGGTTGTTGTAGATGTCGAAGAGGATACCGGCGTCGGTGGCCTTGTAGAGGGACGTGGCCTTGACACCGGTAGGCTTGTCGGAGCCGCCTCCCGTGACCTCGAGGTTCACGCACTGGGGGTACATCTGGGCACCACCCTCGCGGTTACCCTCGTGGAGGGCGATGATCTCGTGGCGGAGGACGTACTTGCCAGCAGCCAGGGAGCTGGGGATGGTGACGGTGGCCTTGTTGCCGTCCTTGATGAGCTGGTCGGCGGCCCAGACGCCGTTCTCGAGGCCGGCCTCGCTGATCTTGAAGAAGTTGAGCGAGGAAGCGTCGGCCTTGTCGCAGCCGGCGGAGCCGCAGTCGGCCAGGTAGTTGATGACGGGGCCCTTGTGGCTGTCGGGCCAGGTGTCCCACTGGATGGTCATGGAGCTACCGGCCGCGATGGTGACCGAGGCCGGAGCAGCCTTAGAGCTCTTGTGACAGGCGATGTCAGAATTGCCCAGAGACGAGACGGGGACGAAGCCGTTGTCGCTCTGCAGGGTGCCCCAACCAACGGTCTGGGCGGTCAGGGTCTGGGCGTTGATGCCGTTGAAGGGGCTGAAGCCGGGGAACTCCTTGCCGCCGGCAGTGACCTTGGAGATGTGACCGTGGGCCGAGACGGTGGCGGCGCCGGCAACGGCGGTGAGGATGGTCTTGGTGAAGGAAGGCATTTTGGATGAAATTGTTGATATTGACCTTTTCTTTTTGGGCTTCTTTTTCGATGATAGTACTCGTCCGAGGAAGCAAGGGGGCGTGTGGAACAAAAACTGTAAAGTTGAAGAGTGGGAATAGACCGTCTGGCGGGAAAGAAGGTGAATGGAAAGTTGATAGTGCTCAATCAATGAAGCGAATGTGGTCAAGACCAAAGAAGGTGATGAATGGAGAAGGAATGTGTTTTTGTTACGGACAGAAGCGTGTGGCTTGTGGTGAGAGTAGAGAATAGGTCACAGCAGAGGGGAAACAAGACGCCTTTATATCCCTTTGTTCAACCATTCCAAGGGGACGGCGAGATCGTCTATGGCAAATGCATCAGTGGATACCATCCTCGGCCATCCGGACAGTCGACCCGAACACCGTTGTCATTACTGGCCTTGGCTCCGTCTGCGATAGACTGCTATCCCCCTGGAGTCCAGCTTAACCACCGGGTGATGTTGCCAAAGAGGGCAACCTTCTCGACCTGGCCTCCCTCGCCCGCCTGGTCTGGCCGCGTTTCAGCACTGTGATGATGATCGCAACTGATTTCTGGTGGGCGCTAGTGATTGTGGGTATAATCCCAGGGCTGTCAACTGGGTCCCGGTTCTGTCGGATCGAGAAGACGGTGTGATTCGGGAGGAGGCTCTGCTGCGTGATGTGGCGTCTTTCGCTTATGCTTTCCATCGATTTCATGTGAGGTGGATTTGGGAAAAGGGACTTTGTTGGAGCAAGCATGGGTCCATGTCTCTAAGATGGAAAGGTGTGGTACCATTGTCGGATCCTGCCGAGGGACTACGCGTTGGTTGGCCCACTGAGCCTTGTTAGCTCTGATATATGTTACAAGGGGTTAATTTCAGTCGAGAAAAAAAAAATAAAAATAAAAAAGAGGGCGGGTCTTTGTTGCGATAGGAATGGTCAGGGGAATGCAGGGGATATGGACAACTTCAGACGAAATACCATCATTGGTGGGAATTCGGCATCGGAGCCCGTAGGCGAGCTCCCTTGTCATGACTTTCTCTTGTTCGTAGCATTTCTTTCTTTTAGCGCTGCCTGATGGTTTACTGTTCATTCAATCCTGAAAACGTTGTTTCTGGCAGGTGATAACGGAGCAATTTCCTCGACACTCGGAGAATTCTTTTTACAAATGTAATGTCGCCTGAGACCATGGTGTCGCTAATGGGACCATAGAAAACCCACAAACCCGCAACATCTGTACAATGTCTGTATGTGGAAATAGTTTAGCAGGCGGTTAGTGTGATGACAGATTAATTGTCGGCATAAACGACAGGTTTGATTTATCATCATCGTATGTCACCAAGCCAACACATGGAACCCAACCCCAGCCTTTCCAGTCTTTTTGATTTCTTGGATCCATTTTTTGTCCGGTCAAATTTGGTTGATCAGTACTGAACCACACCATTGGTACTGGTACTGTAACCAAAAGGCTGCCATCAAGGCACTCTGGTAACTTTTCCATGGCGAGGATCATCAACTCGGCAAAATCGGGCAAGAAATATGATCCACGAACTCTCAAAGAGTCCACGATCCCCTTCCCTATTTTACCAAAGTGCATGTTGAAGCTCAGGGGTTGAGATTGGTTTCAGCAGAGTGGGGCTCTTGCGCGTCTTTCCCTTGCGCAAATCTGAAAATCTCAAGACAAATGCAACCAAGGATCAAAATTCTAGGGGGCCTTGAGCGCCTCGCTTCGAGCCTTCACTGACTTGTTGCTTGGCCGTGGGAACAAGGAAAAGGTGGAGCCAGGCCCAGCTGTGTTGTTTGGTAATGCACACCAAGAGCGCTTGGTCAAACGGTTTACGCACGCGCCAGTGGCTCCCGATCGCTTGCAGGCAGGTAAGGTGGCTTTTCTCATGCGCACTTGGGAGACGCGCTGGGAAATCCCAGGACTTTGGTCACGTCACGTCACGTCAGTCACATTTCATGACTTTTTGACTGCAATTAAGATGAGTGTTGCTGCGATGGGTTAATATACTTGATGCTAAGAGTGTGGACAGTTTCTAATATTAACAGGCAGGTTCCTGTCCAAGCATGTGTTGTCATGTACGCTTTTGGTATAACAAACACAAAGGAGCCAACTGCAAACAATGTGCCTTGACTACTCGTTGCCCCCCCAAAAGCCAAGCAAAGCCCTACCTGTCTATGTCTCTGGGTTCGCTCAAACGTCCATCTCAAGTTGCTTTAATTTGTCAGTACCCGTTAAGATTGCCGATTGCACAACGTTTTCCCCTAAAACAAGTCGACTGCATGTGGGCATTGCTTGTTTGCAACAGCTAAAGTGCTCCTTTGCTTGCCTTGCTGTCACCTCCGCATCACCAAATTGCACAGCCAAGGATAGCCTTTCTTTTCAATTGCCCTTTCTGGCCTTAATGCACGTATTATAACACGTATACTGATGCTTAGACTTGCGGGTACAATTTCCCTAATGTTAACGTTCTTTTCTTCTTTTAAGCCCTTCCGGTTTTTTTTTATCCACTTTGACCGTTGCCACCTCCTAAATATCGCGTTTATCCTCCGCACAACTCTCTCATCACCGGGAGACCCAGGTCCAGCGTGCCCATTTCCTTCAAATCCTGGTCAATATGTAATAATATTCGTGGTCAAGTATTAATCGCCAAGTTTGCGTGGCGATCAGGACTTGGCCGAGCCTGATTGCTGTACTCTAGCGAAATCTATTATTGCCAAGCGAGCGCATCGCCCTCTTGGTGTTTTGTTGTTTTGCGGGGCAATCAGCGCAGGGAACGGAGAGGCCGCTTTTGCCACAGGCTTTCCTCGTCAAGCATGAATCTTGTACTGTACTGTAGGGTAGCTTGGGAAGCCCCTTGTCAGAAACTTGGTGATTCATTACCCCGTACTCTCAAATTTTCTTAGCAAAGAATGCCATGATTTATCGGCCGAGCAATCGTTTATTCCTGCTTTTTGACCATCGTTTCGTCCTCTAGTTTACTTGTGGCTTGAGCTTCGCGGACCCCTGTTGAAGCTCAACCCACAAGTAGTGACAGCTGTCGGCTGCCTACAGATTATGGGGGACTGGCCTCTGCGTTGGCTTTCATGTTTATGTAAAGGTGACTTGCGAAGGCGAAAGGAACACACACAATTTTATCTGAATGATGGTTTGCGGTTCTAAATTTACTAGAGGATTCTTGGATCGAAAAGCACAAACCCTGTTTAGGCCCATCTAGACTAAGATTGGGATTAACAAAATTCTAGGGATACGCAAAAATTATGAAGTAAGTTGACGTTTGCTGATTTCGAGCTGATCTAACTGATCAAAAGGTGTTCAGCCGCAATCCTACAGTATTTCTCGAGCTTTGAAGCATTTCACCCCGAGCGAACGAGCTGCAGCTGCTGAGCCACACAATAAGTGGGGCTTTGGTCTTGGTAATGCCCCTGCAACTTCCACCTAATAAGTTAGGCATTACATTATAAACTTCTTGTGGAAGGCAACGACGGACGATACAGTAGTTGCCGCAAAACATGGGATCAAGCTGTGAGAGAAGAGAACAACCTCGTTGGTTTGTGTTTCTGTTTTTTTTTTTTTTTTTTCTCTCTCTCTCCTTTTCCCGCCATTGTCTGTTTTTTTTTTCTTCACAAAAAAAAATTCATCGTCTGAAATGAACTCGACAATTTCAACATGCATATTTTCCCATCGCCGGTCAGATCACGTTGCCAAACATTATCTGAACAAGTGAACAGGGGAAAATCTGACGGTTGTTTTTTTTCTGTTCTATCGAGTTTGCGCAACAAACGGTCACTTTGTGTCGTCCTGCCAAATCTCACGCTTTTGAGTAGCGGGGATTTCGGGTGGCACACGGCCTGTGGCCTATGGATCGCTGGCTCTAGCTGTCATCTGTCTCTTTTTGTTCACGATATCGCGCGCTCCAATAAGTATCGGGGTCTCCGAATTTTCAGCATCACCCAGCGGATGAAATCACCTGGGTTTTCTTTCTCCTGTTTAGTCTCGTCGCTGATGAAGACATCAACAAGTGTCGCTTCCTTCATACAGCAACAGCTTTGCCCAGCCTTGCGCTCACGCCTCCGGCTAGTGCGCAGTATGATATCATTTCTATCTTGCAAAGAAATTCCCTAGCAGTCGTGTCCTGTTTCCCAACCACTTGGTTACCTCCCTAGCCAGTGTGCGTGCATACGCACGATGCTGCAGCTGGCGCGCGTAAGCCGCATGGCGGCCAATACTAAGGGATATACCACCATGTATCTACCTACTTACCCAAAAAGCGGCGAGGCAAGAAAAAGTTTTTAATCGATTGTGAACTAAACTCAAAGCAAGCGGGTGACAAATGACCCCTAATCGCCTCGGTGGTCAGAAGCCGCCGAACATGCAGACAGTTTCTCGCTACATTGTTCGGGCAAAATGTTTATTGACACACACAAAAATTTTAAAGCAGAATCGGCCTTTGGGCCGAATATGTGTGGATGGGGTTTGATGCTGTGTTCGGTGCGTGCGCGGAAAAAAAAAATTCAGGACAGCACCGCATACAAATACGATGTCTGTCCGTCTTACACACCTCTTTGTGACGCCATCGTGGTTGTCTATCTTGTGATACTTGCACTACTACTACCTGCCCGAAGTGCGCCAAGACTACGCCGGTACAGGAAGCTACTCAAAATAGCGCCAAGGTCGACGGGTGGGCAAAAAGAGCGAACCAGACAAGACCCCCCAAGGTCAGAACAGAGATGGCTTCGAGTGGAGGTGGGGGGGCGTCGGCAAGGGATCCCCAGCCATATTCTCCTAGTTCGAGAAGCGTATGCGCGCAAAGCATTGGGCTTTTTTTTTGCTAGCAGGTTTCTAGCCACACCACCTACGTGCTTTGGGCAAGTAGCGAGTTCCCGTGGGCAAAGCGTGACCTTGACCACGTCAGCCTTGCGCTTATTGCTTTTTCACCAAAGGCACGGGATCCGAGTGAGCCGCCCACCTTCTACGGGCGAAACATCTTCAGTTGCCGAATCTGGACAGTGATGTGCGACTTGGTGCATCTCGCACCATCGTCGGCCGTTCGAGGCACTGACCTCTGATTGGAGTGGACCCAGACAATATTGGTGTGCATGTTAGTTGCCCAGAAAGGTAGGTCCAAACATCGTCAACCGTCTTACTTCTGCTCAGCTCTTGCGCAAGAAGCCGTCTTGGTATCCGTATCTACACTAGGAGGAAGATTCTGAACTAAAATTGGCTGCATACGTGAAGACCTGCAAGGGAAACCATAGTCCCTTTCCCCGGTCAGCCTTCGAGTCAACATAAGGCTAGAGTCCCAGCCGGGCAACTTGCTTTGTGTTTCTCAGATCGGACGAAATACCTCATCGTCTCAAAAGTTCCCATACCAAAGGTACCCTTACCTTAGATCCACCAACTCCGGCCTTCATTTTCCATTTCATCTCTTCGGATCGCTTACCTGCAGCCCGCACGCACAGCGCGGCTTCGCCCATCAATGATTGGGCACACCATACTGCTTGGCCTCGCGGCCGTTGGCGCCCTCGCCGACAGATCCCAGGCCACAGCAGTCCCAGATCAGCAGCTGCTGGGAAAGTCTCTGCATGGAAGGACTCCGCATTCCCGTCGCTGCCAGGCTCAGTCTTCGCAGATGCGAGATGATGACCATTATCGCCCCAAGCCTTACCCTGGCAAACAGCCACCACCAGCACCATCACCACCACCACCAACTCCAGAAGCAGGGTGCACGTCCTCGTATCTTTCGTCGGTGCTGCAGTCGTACAAGGAAAATGGCGTCAGTCTCAGCCTCGAGACAGCTGTACCTGTGCCCGAGGGAGGTTCCTTTGGCGAAGGACCAAGGGACCTGGCCGCTGCCGCCAACGCGACTCGGTTACCTGAGGTCTGTGCCATCATTGTGAGCGTGCAAAACTCGACGGCCAATCCCCCGTCAAACTACCGCTTTGGTATGTTCCTGCCGCCATCGGAAGCCTGGAACGGTCGTTTCCTGGCCGTAGGCAACGGCGCGTTCCTAGGCGGCATCAACTGGCCATACATGGGATCCGGCCCGCACTATGGCTTCGCCACCATGTCCACCGACACAGGCCACAGCTCTGGCCCCGGCGACCTGTCGTGGGGTCTCAACCGCCCCGACAGGCTGCTCAACTGGGGCTACCGGGCCATGCGGGGATCCTCGCTGGTGGCCAAGCAGGTCGTGGCCGGCTACTACCAGGAAAAGCCCGCACGCTCCTACTTTACGGGCTGCTCGACCGGCGGCAGACAAGCACTCAAGGCGATCCAGGGCGACCCGGAGAGCTGGGACGGGGCGCTGATCGGCGCGCCGGCCTGGGACACCAAGAACCTGATGCCTTTTGCCGCCAAGGCGGGCAAGTCCAACGTCCGGCCCGACGGGAGCCTGATCTTTGACGCGGCCAACCTTGCCACCGGCGGGGCATGGCAGACGCTCGTGGCGCAGGTGCAGCTGCAGTGCGACGCGGCCGACGGCGTCGTCGACGGCATCACCAGCGCCCCCGAGCTCTGCCGCATCGACTTCACCCGCTTCACCTGCCTACCGGGAGCCCCTCAAACCCCGGGCTGCATAACGCCCGAGCAGGTCGCCGTGGTCAAGGGCATGTATGCCGACTACTTCCTCGGGGCCAACTTCACCGGAAACGGCGATCCGCTCGTCATTAACGGCATGGAGCTCAGCGCCGAGACGGACCTCACCGGCTGGGTCTCGTACCTCAACAACCCGGGCGACTTCGTGTCGGGATACCCTCGGTACTGGATCTATAACGACACACGATGGCAGCTGTCGCAGTACACGGACCAGGTCGTGCTCGATTCGCGGCGCGTCAACCCGGGCCAGGCCAGCGCCGACGACCACGACCTCTCGCCCTTCAAGCAGCGCGGCGGCAAGGTGATTTTGTACCACGGCGTAGCGGACGGTCTGGTTCCGACGCGATCGACGACGCACTACTACAACAAGACGCGCGACGCCATGGGCGGCCAGCAGGCGACCGACGCCTTCCTGCGCCACTTTCTGGTCCCCGGCATGGGCCACTGCTGGTTCAGCCCGGCGTGGGTCAACGCGCCGTGGATGTTTGCCGGCGTGGGCCAGGCCGAGGCCCTGCAGCTCCTGCCGCCGACCGCCACCCCGCAGCCTCCGCCCGACGAGTTCCTCCGCGGCTGGGGCACGCCGCTGTTCCGCGGAGACGCCAACTACGACGCCCTTCTCAAGCTGATGGCTTGGGTCGAGAACGGCACCGCGCCCGAGGACATCCGTGCAGTCGCCTACGGTGCTGACTGGAAGGTCCAGAGGACGAGGAAGCTGTGTCCTTATCCGAAGCGGGCCGTGCTCGTGAATGCGTTGTTGGTGAATGACCAGGCTGGGTGGGCTTGTGCGTGATAGCATTTTGTTTTTCTTTTCTGTTTTTGGACTGGACTTGGGTGATTTCCCAAGGCCATCCTGTCATATAGGCGGACTGGCATTTCATTCACCTTTTACATATGGGCTGGAGTTTAGCGACGTTTGCTTTTCTTTGACTTTTTTTTTTTTTTTTTTTTTTTTCCCCTCCTCAACATAGACTCTTGGGGAGCTTTGGGTATTTGTTATGTTGTTATGAGATGGCTCGTTCGTCTGGTACCTGTCCAAAGAAAGGGGCGAGAATTGCTCATGTTGTAGAAGATATCATGACATCATTTGGGGAGAGACACATCACAAGGATCATGGAGGGTTTACAAGGTTGCAAGATAGCTCACGATAGTGCCAAGAGCGGCAAAGAAAAAGCATATGAGTTCCAGATGAAAGAGCTCCTTTCATCATGATTCAAATTAAAGCAGTCATTACCAACTCGCATCAAAACGCCGCTCCAACTCCCAGAGAATATGACCAATTGTTAATAAAAATAATAATAAAAAAAAAGACATGACGCTACAATCCTTCCCTTTTGTTTCCCTTCAACCCATCAGCTCCACCCCCCTCCTCACAACACCAACCACGGCGCCCGTCTGCACGGCCTCTCCGGCGCCGCCGGCGACGCGGTGCTCTATCTCCGCCAGCCCATCCAGCCACGTGATCATGACCTCGGGCTTGACCTCGAGCTTGACCAGCTCCTCCGAGAGCGCGGTGATGATATCCGCGAGGGCCAGGCCGCGCGTGGCCTTGAGCGCGTTGATGGTGCCGAGGCACGACACGACGTCGCTGGTGGCCAGCAGGGTGTCGAGGATCTCCTTGATGGCCTCTGGCGGCGGCGCCGCGATGCAGTTGTATATCGTCTCGACCGTGATGGTGTCCCTGACCACTGCGGCGGCGTCGGCGGCCGCGCCCTTCTCCCGCAGCGGTGTGCTGCTCGCGTGGCAGGCCTGCAGGACGTTGAGGGCGCGGCGCATGTCTCCCCTGGCGAGCCGGACCAGGGCGTCGACGGCGTCCGGGCGGATGTTGACGGTCTCCTCCTCGACGACGCGGTCCACCAGCACGCGTATGTCGGCCTCCTTGAGCGGGCTGAAGCGGAACCGCGTGCAGCGGGACAGCAGGGCGGGCGACAGCTTGTGGGCGTAGTTTGCAATGATGCAGAAGCGCGTGTTGGCCGTGTACTTTTCCATGATGCACCGGAGCGCCATCTGTGCCGTGTTGGTCATGGCGTCGGCCTCGTCCAGGATGATGAGCTTGTAGGAGGGGGTCGGGCGGGCCGCCGAGGGATTGTTGCTGTTTGATGATGATGATGATGCTGCTGCTGCTGCTGTTGCCGCCGGTGTAGGTTTCGACCCCATGGTAAAGATCTGCTTGGTGCTCGCAAACGTCTTGATCTGCTCCCTGACCACGTCGATTCCGCGGTCATCGGACGCGTTCAGCTCCAGCACCATCTGCCGCACATTGTCGGCGCCGTAGATCCTCCTGGCCAGCGCCAATATCGTCGACGTCTTGCCCGTCCCCGGGGGCCCGTACAGCAGCAGGTGGGGCAGGCGGTTTGCGTCGACAAACTTGTTGACCGTGGCCAAAATGTCCTGGTGGCCAGACACGTCGGCGAGTGATACGGGGCGGTACTTTTCCACCCAGGGTAGCGAGTCCTCGGCCTCGACGGGGAGGTTAGCGGCGCTGCGCTTGCCCTTTTCTGTGGCCGCTGAGGAGAAGGTTATGGCGGCCGCTGGGGGCGGTGCGTCGATTTCCATTTCGTCTTCGAAATCGGACATTTTTTTTTCTTTCTGTTTTGTCTTGCGTGTAATTCTAGGCGCAAGATATGAGCGTACGTGTCTTTGAGTGCGGTCGCTGTTCTGATCGTAAAGTCGATTGTGTATGGCTGATTTGGTACCTAGTATAATTTGATAGACAGAGCTTTTCTGAGCCTGTCCCTCGAATGAAAAACCGCGTCACGACGCGTAAAGTGGTTCGGTGGTAAGCCCCGACCACGGCTCATGCTTCTGCTTGCCGGTTCGGTGGTGGTGGTCATCGGCTTACCCCACTATGGCTGTGGGTCAGACCGGGTAAACAAAGTCTGATTCCCCGCTAAGGCTAGTGCTGCACGCCACTAACATAGGTCCCGACCTTTTCCTCGTTAGGTATTCACGCAGGGCGCAGGGTGATTGTCCAGCGGGGGCCAAGATGAGGACCCAATGAGGGGTTCATTCACGCGTGAAACCTCCCGCTGAGTGCACTGAGGTGCGTTTTCTGCACGACAGGTTTTGTGATTGCGATCCTTTTGTTTGCATCCCATATCTCTCGCCCGCCAAGCTTGCTTATCCTTGCATCCTTGGTCTGGAACTCGTATAACACGACAAGAAAAGTGGTTCTTTTTTTGTTTGTGGTTTTCCAGTGTATGCGCGTCTTGTCTGTCGCTTTTGGTGGCCGCGTGAGTGGGTGTTCGTCTTGTGGCACATGCACGTCTCAGAAACCGGGCTAGCAGGCGCCAAACGAGAACAAGGCAGGCTAAGACAGAGTCAGGCTACCAGATGAGGAGGTAGACAATCAGGATGGGGTGGATGAATGGAGCCTGACCACCATCAACTTCCGCAGTACGTACATGCAGTTTTAACCAAGAGGGCACGACTGTGGGCAGTGGATGACTGCCGTCGGGGTTTCCTCTTCTTCTTTCATGTCCTCTGTGACATCTTGAGACCCTTCCTTGCCTGCCTTTTTTCATTGGGCATTTATATCCCATTTTTGTTATCCCTCCCGGTCCATTTATACAATACAAGGCAGATACGCGCTTCCGGCAAGAACCAGAGAATCATGTCTCTTCGACCGTTAATATATCGCCACCAATACGTCCGGCATGAAAAGTCCCAGTCTTGGTCTCGTTTCGAGGCCAAGTTATCGTCGTGGAAGAGGGCTTGTCGTCGACATCTGCCGTCGCGGAGGAGGTGCACAAACCCAAACTGTGTCTGGCACACGTTATTAAACCTCTTGGGGATGCTGTTTTCCATGTTGGAGCAGCTTTTCAGTCGTTCGAGGTACCATTAATCGACAGGCGGATACAAAAGAAGAACGCAACGAAAAGAAAATCAAGGGATGAACCAGACCAAAATCCGGCCAAAGCATATCCTTTCTAGGTTCTAAAAACAGCCGACATAGCCAGATCAGATCGCCAAAGAATGCAAATCTGTGTGGCTGGCTATCCATCTGATTTAGCGAATCAAAGAGAAGCTGGTCGGTTTGACGTATTGCAACGTCATGAACCAGTCCCCGGAGGGTCCGGAAATCATTTACATCATGCGAACCTACCGATATAAGCACCTTGGCACGAACTCTGATTTTAAACGAGACATATATTCATCTCATATTTTGTCCAAAGACAGGCAGTCATACTATTTTTTTCATCTTGACTGCATTGGACCGCAATATTCATTTCAATTCTCATCACCGTTAACCCCCCACACAACGGGTTGTATGAGCTCTTGAATCTCCCCGCAGACCAACCCCCTCTATCATCCACCCACATATCCATCCAATAATCCACCAAAACCCAGAACATGACAGACGTGGACACCAGCATCCTCGATCACGCCACCGGCCGCGCAGCAGAGCTCGCCAAGGCACACTCGGCCGAGCAGCCACTGAAGCTCTACGCGGGCTGGTTCTGCCCGTTTGTGCAGCGGACGTGGATTGTGCTCGAAGAAAAGCGCATCCCGTACCAATACATAGAGATCAACCCGTACAAAAAGTCCCCCGACTTCCTGGCCCTGAACCCTCGCGGGCTCGTGCCTACCCTGGCCGTGCCCCATGCCACCACCAGCACAGGCGACAAGCAGACAACCAAGCCCTTGTACGAGAGCACCATCATCAACGAGTACCTGGACGAGGCCTACACCGACAAATCCGCCCACGGCCTGTCTCTCCTGCCCCAGGATCCCTACCAGCGCGCGCGATGCCGGATCTGGATCGAGCACTGCGGCAAGATCGTCGCCGGCTTTTACAAAGTCCTGCAGCACACGCCCGGAAAGTCGACCTACAGCGCCGAGGAGGCGCGTGAGGCGTTTTGGGGGCCCATCAGGACGTTCGTGGAGGAAATGGTCGACGGTGGGCCGTGGTTCCTCGGCTCCGAGTTCAGCCTCGTCGACGTGACGCTGGCGCCGTGGGCGCGCAGGCTGTGGCTGCTCGACCACTTCAAACCCGCCTGGGGCGGCATCCCCGACGGCACCGACGAGGAAAAGAAGATCGCGCAGAGGTGGAAGCTCTGGGTCGAAGCCTGCCTGGCGAGGGAGAGCGTAGTCGCGACGTCGAGCGACGACGAGCCCTACATTGACGTTTATCGGCGCTATGCCGAGGACAAGACCAACTCAAAGGTTGCGCAGGCGACCAGGACGGGGGATAAGCTGCCTTGAGTGTGCGATATTTTCTGGTACTGATGTGCTGATCATGGCGTCGCCATTATGATCTGGAGTCGGTAGTAATGAGCAAAATTTGAGCGGCGTTTTGATGAAAAATTCAGGTTTATAAATGCGTTTTTTTTTTTTTTTTTTTTTTTTCTTCTCACGAAAATCTGTAGGAAGGCTGAGCATAAAAACGTTGGGCGACACGGAAAGACTGTCAATGAAAACAGCATGCCTCTTTAAGCCAAGGACTTTGCGAAAAGGTGTGTTACACAAAGGCATAGTACAGCGTCGCTGGAGCACATATCTGTACGTTATTTTGTACCTAGGTTAACCAGACGTCAAGGTTAGACGGATATCAATGACCTGTTACATAAAGGAAGCTGTTTGATGCGACGCTGAAGTATCGAGGTTAGCAGTGGTCACAATCTATGAGAGTGTATGTGGGCAGAGACAAACGACGCTTGATAAGCACTTGCGGTTAAGGGTTACAAGAGTAAAGGTTGATAAAAAGGGGAAAGAATCTCTCCATGAACACGTGGCAGTCGTACGAAGGAGAAAAAAAAACTAAAAAATCAAGTGAACATGAGACCACAATATTTCAGGTGCCAAGTTCCGAGTCATGGATTTCTGGGCGTGGCAAGACTCGAACTTGCGTTTCTTCGGCCACAACGAAGTGTACTAACCCCTATACGACACACCCTTTTACATCCGCGATCTTGGAAGGTTAAGGTCCGGGACATACTGGCGGTATTATGAAGGACTCTGCAGACAACTGGGTCTGCAATTTTTCACCTGCTGTGGTTGTGCATAAAAAATAACCTGATGGTCATTTCTGGTTGGTCGTTTGACGTGGTTTTTGGTGCGTCATTACTGTGGGACTCATGCGGCAGAATCAAGATCAGGGCTGAGGGGGGTGTGTTGACGATGTGGGTAGGTTGGTCTCAAGGGTTCCTGGACCTTTTCAAGAACAAACACGTCAAATGACACCAATTTAGCGTCGACAGCTGACCACCTTGGTTTGGTCGGTACGGCTTTCCGTGTGCAGGTACGAAAAGGGATATATGTGATGACAGATTAACCTAGCAGGATTCAAGCCAATTTCTCATCATGACATAGCTGCTACCAAGGCCACGATAGGTATAGCTCAGGTTTGCACACCGAGGGAATGTGGCTCCTCTACACCACCTTTGATGGCTGTGCCGCGATCCTGCCTTGACGGACATGCCGCCAAGGTGGGTAGTCAAGGTACGTCGGTTGGTGACCAAAGATGAGAACTCCGTCTCTCCTGCTTGTACATGGACCAGCTGCTTTCCATAGCTTGGTCCTCCTAGTACCGCGGCCGGCGTGGCCAGCCTCGCTGAGCCTTGCTACGGTAATCGCAAAAGTCAGCTATGGCTTAATCCCCAAAATCAGATCAGCCCAATCGTGTGCAAACACAATATCTTGATCAAGTCTCGGGCTCTGGTCGGCGTCCTCTGCCGAGCCAAAGAAGCAGCAGCCCGGTCATTTAAAGACTATAGAGTTCCTCTTGCTCGTACCACACAACTTCCTCAAGTTGCTGTGGATGTCTGACTGCATCAAGGAACTCGATAGCTTGCGTGCTGAACTTGCGAGCCCTTTACAGCCAGGCTATCTTTGGGCTGATTGGAGCAATGACTTTACGGAAACAAATCAAAGAGTTTGGGTGACTGCGCGGGTTCTTTTCACAGTTCTTAACGCAGATGCAGAACCTTTGACAGCAACATCGGTAAACCATGGCGAAGTGTAAAAAAAAAAAATAAACCTCTCGCAGAGCAGAATTGAGCTACTAGAATGGGCTGACAACTCAACAAGAGTATAAACTCGTATCTAGAAGCCTTTCCCAGGGAAGACTAGCGCATCCGCAGTTGGCCTGTTGCCAAGTGCCAGTCAGGGTGGAAACCTCCCCATCGTTCATTTTCTTCTAGACTCTAGAGCTGGGAGTCAAACCGTGCCACCATGACCAGCAGAGTTCTCATCCAATTTGGAGCAAACGTAGACGCCAATCCAGCGCGTCCTACAAGATGGTTTCGAAGGTGCGGCTGGTATATTGGTCGAAAAGGACGCCGACGTCAACGCAGGTGAGAAAAGGATTCCGGGCCGTATCGATCCGGCGCAGCAACCGCCGTTGGTGCTCGCGTTGGGGCGAAAGTGAGAAGAGGAGAGAAAATGTACGCCTGGATCGTCTGCATCTCGATTCAAGGTGCTGATGTCAACATGGGGATGCTGAAAACTCCCAATGTCAAAGCTGGCAAGTGGTCCCATCGCGGCTTTTGGGGGGTCACTTGGGCTTCGACACGGCTAGCATGACCGCTATACACTGCGCGCATACCAGAAACCCGGACCTCATCAAGCTTGTGATCGGTGCCAGGGCCTTGAACGAGCTTGGGAGAACAGCCGTGCATCACTTTGCCTACGGGCACTCGAGACTGATATGCAAAACAACCGGACGATACGGCCGAAGCTGCGCGCTGGAAAGTATATCTGATGCCCGGCTATTGCTTCTTCAAGAATGTGGCATGGAGTATCTAAGCCGTACTTACTAAATAAATTGCGCCGTGCTCTGTGTTTCGAGACAGACATCGTTCATACACTGTGATAGAGGTGGGACACCGAATGTCTCTGTCAGTTGCTGTGTCGGTAAAGCAGATTGGCGAATGGCAGAGGCGCTTACAAGTCTGTGTGCTAATTTGCAGACCAACATCCCGCTGAACCCAATGTTGGCCGAAGCCGCCAATGAACTACAAGTTGATATGGTCGGGCTGCTTCTATAACACGTGGCAGATTCTTTGAGAGGGAAGGGATGCAAAGGTTCCGGGCTCAGGGCAAGAGTTTTCCACAAGTAGGAGTCTGCCTCGTTTCGAAGCCATAACTCGACACATTCATACCAGCGGGCTGGACCTCCACACAGAGGTTGGCGGTGGTTCTCTATTCCATCATCTTGTCACCTGCACGCTGCAGGTTGCGCAGAAACTGCTGGGCGTAGGGTCAAATGTCTACAAAACTGACAACAGAAGCAGGGCCGATGTAGCGGGCGTAACGGATCACCTGCAGCTCAAGGACGTTTCAAAGTATAGAGAGTTGCTGGATCTGTGGGATCGGTTGCGAGTAGGAGTTGGCAGTAACGTGGAGAATGCAGTCCTAATCGTCTAAGTGAGCTGGTCAAAAAAGCACACACACCCCTGAAACTGGCTGCGAAGCCGTGTCTCTACTATCGACGGTAACCATTCCGGAGGATCCATCTCGGGCCTTTCACGGACAGCATGACCACCGACCGCCAGAGTCTCCTGCTGCATCTCGAAAGACCGGAAATTCTCTGGCTCCTTGAGGTACTCGGCTGAATGTTGGCCATGGAGCATCATATGGAAAGTAGCCCTGATCTGAGCAGGAATAGACATGTCTGTCTATCTCCAGGGCAGCTTCCTAGCTATGTCAAGGCAGCTTTCTTGAGAACGGCAACGGCCATTATAAACGACCATTATCAGAATATGAGCCATGAGAGGGCGGGGCGAAAAAAAAAAAAAAAGAATCCTTATTCAGGGGAAAAACAAAGAAAATGGGAGAGAGGGAAGTTAAATCTGTCGCGCGCCCAACACCCTAGCGACTGATATCCCTTGACTCCTTACATCTTCGCAGCCAATTGCCGAGATCTTCAGTACGAACGACAGTATCCAAGACAACATCTTGGCCGATGGCGGTGAAACGAGGGATGTGGGTGCAATTCCAGTAACAGCAGCAGCAGCAGCAGCAGCTGGAGTACATCGGGTGGTGGGCGTTGATTTACCTACTTAGCATCACCTTGTGGCAAATCCATACTGTGCGAACACAGGGTTCGTCTAGGATGAGCTCTAACTAATTTTGCCCGACTGCTTATTGCTCCACTTATCTTCGGGTCCTGTAGCAGGTAACGTCAATCACTGGTTGGCTTTCTTTCTCAATCAAAATTACCACCACATTCGTTTCTCCTTTTGAATTTGGCGCGCATATGATGTAGACATGCCTGTGTCACAGTTCCATGTTTGCTCTTACTGAGCCCGATTCTGCTTGTAACTGTAGCCTCCGAACTCAGTTCGCGAGAAACGCAATGCCCGCTTTCTTTGATTCGAATACTCAGATCCCTGCGGCCCTCCACAACCAGCTACTGTCTGCGCTTGATGACCTCGCGGCGGATCCGGATCGACTTGAACGGTCCCTCAATCGTCGGTTCAACGGCGAACTGCCGCTACAAGACGATGACGAAACTGAAAGTGATATCGAGCAAGAAGCTCGCGACTTTGAACTTAGCCAGCGCCCACACGAGGTGATCCTGGCAGAGTACAGAGATCTGATTGATGCGCCGCTCGACGGAGACGATGTGGACAAGCTCGCTTTTCGATTCCATCATGATTATCACCTCTATGAACCCGGAAAGCGCTACGATGATGAATGCAATCATGAGCGAGGGTTATTGCTTGAGTTTTACAGAACTAAATGGCCCGATCCTAGGACCGAACGGTTCCTTGAGGGCGGCGAGAAAGGGGAGCTTCGGCGTAAAATCGTCGCTCGGCACATAATCAAAAAGCGATGGCAGCATCTTGGGCTCTGGGATGCTAAATGGGGGGTTCCTGGGCGGCCCAACCGTCAGGAAAACGATAATGTAGCACGGTGGAGATGGGCCTTTGAGCCGGAGCCTTTGGAATTTGGCCAGGATCATCCCGCAACTTTGGCCACGCATCGAAGTAAAGGCCGAAAGTTCGGGGAGCATCAGAACCCACCACCGCCTCATGCCCATCCCAGAAGCAAAAACTGTGCGTCCCAACACGAAGCCCGTGACTTTATCATAACCCGCCCATGGTTCTTGTGGGCGCAAGAGAAGATGGAATACAACCATAGGCTAGAACGCATTCCCTTGGCTTTTCTCGGCCGGCGCAGGCAGGATGAACCTGATGCGGTCAAAGAACTCTGGAAGCAAAGAGGTCACTGGCATGACGACTGGGAGCATCAAACATTGTATGCTGGACAGCCCGTTCCGGGTTGGAGATGGCCCCACGAAGACTCAGATCTGGAGCCTGAAAATTTGTACGATCTAGATACCGAGCTAACTCCCTCAGAAACTGATGCTCTCGAGGCTGTTGATGCATTGCGTCGGTCGCAGTCGGTAGAATCCGTACAACAGCCCCCAACAGGGTTGACGGTGCCTCTGAATTCGCTTTTCCCAGAAAATACATGTACGCAGCCGCCCGAAAAGCGTCAGAGAAAGTCGACGCGCACGAAGCGGGAGGGGCAGGGGGAGGGGCAGGGATCAACGCAAAAGGGGCGCGGTCGTCCACCCAAGTCGGCAAACCGAGTCGAAAAGCCCAAGACGAATTCTTTTGTCCCACAAAGGCTGTCCAAGGCAGAGCACCAACTGCCAAAGATTACAGTCAAAGGGACAGAGCTGCCGCGACGCAGCGCGAGAATAGCAGCTAATGCTGCCGCAACATCCGAGCCATGGCCTACATCGTTTCTGCGCCAGCCACCCAAGCAGCCCCTGCAGTCAAACACAACAAAAACAGGGGGCAGTAAAACCCAGCCGCTCCCTGCGCGAGCTCCCGCACCAGACGACCCCAAGAGGACTCGTGGTCGACCAGCGAAAGAAACATCCTCCACGGAATCCAAACGAAGAGGACGTCCCAGCAAGGTTGTGGCAGCAAGCGGCGTAGAGAAAACGAAAAGCCCGCCGGCCAAGCGCGGGAGGAAACCAGTGGCTTTGGTTGACGCCGCCGCGGGCAGTACTCGCAAGGGAGCAGGTACCGCCTCAGGGCGTGGAAGAGGTCGTCCAAGGAATAGTGGGTGAATCAAGAACAAGCCTGGTTGAGACACATTAAAGCACGTTGTAAAAATAATAGAACATCATAAAAGAACAGTAGTGCATAGCAAATTTTCTCTGGCAGATAGACGGGTTGACGAGTTTGCGCATTTTTAATCCCAGATGGTCATATTAGTTATACATAAAGAGATCCGTGGTAATGAAACCGGACTTCATTGGTGCATATGCCGGGACAACATTCAAAATGCCACTCGCCTTAGACCAGCTTTCCAGGTGGCAAAAAAAGCTACTTTAGCTAATCTGGATGCAACCAATATGCATGATTGTACCTTATTTAGTGGGGCACCCCGGATTCTACGGCCTTCTGACGGGTCGCTGTAGCTGAGTAATCGATGCAGACAAATCGTGCAGGTGATTTGGTCTAGCAATCAGTTTATGATTTTTTGAAGACTTCTGCCTGATTGCACATTACGGCGACACCTCTACCCAAACAATCTCCATCCACACGCTCGTTCCGATCAATTTCCCACGAAAGAACCGCCGATTAACGCCCGTCGTCATATTGAGGAGGTGCGGTGCTGTTGGCGAGGGGTGTTGCCATTTGCGGGCAGCCGCGTGCGTTCCGTCGGACCAGGCCGACCACAAAGGATCCCGCCCTCGCCTTGTTCTTTCATCTGTCGCCTGCCAGCATCTCAACACTCGCTTCTGCTGACGGCGGCCGCCTCGAGTCCTCGTCCTCCCGCATTCCTCACTCGTTCTTGTAGCAGGCCGTGGCGTCGCTCGACGGCCACGCCCAAATCGCCAAGACGTCTTCACCACTTCTACGCGATCTTCTTACCATAAGACTACAACAAATAACACAGCATTTGGGCATCAGCCCCAAGTCCCGCATCTCAAAGGCAATCAAAGCGAAACCTAAAGCGAGTCGGCGGAACAAGAAACGCAAAAGCCGCGCGGCTCTGCAAGAGGTATATAATACGCCCAACAAACCGCAAGCAACAGCGCACACCAAGGACAAGGGCAAAGACACCCGTCAAGCCGCAAAGATGGCTTCCATGGCGGACATTGGCCTCGATGCCGACCCCTATCAGGCCGACTTGAACAACACGATGCAGTGCAACGACTGTGGCGTGCCTACCTTGCTCCAGGAGGAAGTTTCATCGGGCGACATAGTATGCACCGAGTGTGGTCTCGTCGTTGGCGCACGGATAGTTGACATGGGCAGCGAGTGGCGTACATTCGCCAACGATGAGGCTGGTGACGACCCATCGCGTGTCGGTGACGCCGGCAACGAGATCTACGGCCCCAGCGCCCTCGAGACCAAGGTTGACATGCGCCGTGACCAAGGTGCTTCGTATAAGATCATGAAGTCGCTCAACGCGGCCAACAAGAAGATCCAAAACGAAAAGGGACAGGCGGCCATCAACGCCGGTATGGCCAAGATCAAGGACCTCGTCGACAAGATCCACGGCGGTGGCAACGTCATCAAGCAGGCACAATCGCTATTCCGCGAGGTCGAGGAGGCCAAGGCGCTGAAGGGCAAGTCGGCCGATGCCGCGGTTGCTGGCTGCATCTTTATAGCTTGCAGAATGGAAAAGGTTCCCCGAACGTTTAGGGAGATCCACGCCCTCACCAACGTCTCCAAGAAGGAGATTGGACGGACATACAAGGCTCTTGAAGAGTACGTCAAGAAGGTCAACTACGAGAACCGGGGCGGCGCCGCGGCGGTTGACCACAAGATGCCCACGGCCGACGATGATGACGATGAAATGGCCACCAAGGGGACGACCGCCGAGTCTCTGTGCACACGCTACTGCTCCATCCTGGGATTCCGCGTCTCTCACTTGGCGGAGCGCGTGGCCATGCACCTGGCTCGCAAGTCGTCGTCTGTGGCCGACCTGGCCGGCCGATCGCCGCTCTCGGTCGCCGCCGCCTGCATCTACATGATGTCGCACCTGATCGGCGAGCCGCGCACGTCCAAGGATATTGCCTCTGTGGCGGGCGTCAGCGACGGCACGATCAAGACCGCCTACAAGTTCCTGTTGGCAGCCAAGGAAGAACTCTGCAGAGACGGCGAGTTTGACCCGGCCACCAAGCAGCGCCGCGAGGGTCTCAACCTCCCGGCCTCGTGCCCGGGGCCCAAGGCCTTGCCGTCGGTCTAGTTGAGCCGCGGCCGCAAGGCAGTGGTCCGGTGACCTGCCATTGGGTGCAGGTGTAGCAGGAGTTTGTTGGGGCTGGCTTTCTCTATCCGTCTTTCTGTTCATCTAAATCGCGGGTTCTTCCAGGCCCAAGTCGCCTAAGAGCCATCTCTTATTCTTCAAATTGCGGGTCTGTTTGGTTTTCGTCTTGGACTTTCCCTCATCCTATTTGGGCATTCATCATGGTTATGGAGCATCTGGAGTTTGGGAAATGCGTGTGAGAGCATAATATTTTTGTCGAGCGAAGTAGGCCATAGTAATTAAAAAAAAAAAAAAAAAACATTGAGCCTCAACTATTCATCACTCCGTGCCAAATCCGACTGTTTTACATGCAGCATCTTTTTCTCCTGTGGGTTACTATGTGTTGGGGGGCGATTCCTTTCCCAGGCAGCATCATATTCCCTGGCTCAACCACCAAGAAGCAAATGTCACCGCAAATGATATTTCGCACCAAATCACAAGTAAATAGTCATCTACTATTATACTTTTACCAGGAAAGAATTCGGAACAATTTAATTGAGAAGCTAATTGTGCTTTATTGCAGCGCATCATGTTCCAAGTTTTGGATAAGCAATAAAACGGGCGTCTAAATGGCGGTTTACAGTTACTTTTGGTGTAATGCTTGTATTTGCGGTAACAGCTTTTTACTGGTGATGGGACTTGGCTGGCTCACAAGGACTTTCCAGAGCAACTGCGTGAGTGGAGCGCGCTTGTTCTCGATGATAACTCGAAGCCCCATTCCTATCTGGTCATGTATCGTCGGATACGTGCGTATCGATACGTGCAACGCTGAGCATGACGTTTGTGTGATCCCACATATCCCTTATAGTTTTTCCAAAACAGCTAGCCTTCAACAACAAGTATCAAAGCACGAAGCAATTTGGCGCAGGGGAAGCGCGCCGGGCTCATAACCCGGAGGTCTCTGGATCGAAACCAGAAATTGCTATATCTTTTGATTTTTTGCACACATTTTTATCGAGTGCTTCATTTTACAGCGAGCCAACCCGTCTGTTTACTTCATCTCCAATGCCCTTGCGCCTTTGGTGGTGGGCAATTAAAAATGTTTTTTTTTTTTTTTTTTTTGAGGAAGCAGCAACGGGACGCTTGTTCGCAGCCCCACTTGCCTCTGTCACGATTTATTTCTACGTGGCACAGCCAACATCGCGCATGTGGCGTTTGTTTTCTTTTTCAGCATTTATCTATTGCGTCCACGCCCACACTGAGCTGGGGATTTTATTTTAGTAACCCAGCATGTGTGGCATTCATTTCTGCATTCGCAGGTACTCGTCGAATTCATCAGAGTCGCTGCCTCTGGATCCTGCCGTGGAGCGTCGCCTGCGCAGTCGGGGGCCGGATCATCTCGGTAGGGTGGAGGTGCGATTTGGACTTTGGCAGCTTTTATTCAAGTCCACGGTCCTCGCGCTCCGCGGAGATTCCGTCACCGCACAACCGTTTCTAGATGCGGCCTCTGGCTCCGTGCTGTGCTGGAACGGCGAGGCCTGGCGGATTCGCGACCGGGTCGTCGAGGGCAACGATGGCGCGCAAGTGTTTGATTTGTTGATGCGAACCTCTGACGCGGGCGCGTCGGCGGACGAAGCCGAGCGAGAAACCCTCGATGTTCTTCGGTCTATCGAAGGGCCTTTTTCTTTCATCTTTTTCTGCTCGCCTACCAAGAAGCTCTACTATGGGAGGGATCGCTTGGGCAGGAGATCTCTTGTTGCATCTCGTGACGATGCATTCAAGCTGTGTAGCATCGCCGAGTCTCCTTTGGCGTCTTGGCAAGAAGTCGAGGCGGATGGGATTTACTGCCTGGACATGGGCGAGTGCTCGTCTGAGCTCTCCTTTCCCGAGCCCATGGTACATGGCTGGACGGGAGGCCATCGTCAAGATATTGTGAGTTCTGCCAAAGCTGGCAGTTTGCGCCTTGGTCCCAAGATGGGCTTGATATTGTGTGCCGAACTTACCTTTGCAGATTTCTGGCATTGGATGCTTCAACACCGAACTTCCCAAAGATTTCCAAGCAACTTCGCCGCCAGAGATGGATGCAGTGCAGCCATTACATGATTACCTTGCGGAATCTCTGAGGCTTCGCATCCTGAACGTACCGATACCCCCTCGTGTTGGTTCCACGACAGTCCCAGATACTAGGGTAGCTGTACTGTTCTCTGGCGGCCTTGACTGCACAGTTATTGCAAGGCTCTGCCATGAACTTCTCCCAGCCAGCCAGGGCATTGATCTGTTGAATGTGGCCTTCGAGAATCCTCGGTTAGCAGCTGCACAACGTAAAGTCGACCGTAGTGCGGAAGACTTGCTTGAAGAACTGTATGAGGCTTGCCCCGACAGGGTCACGGGCAGGAAATCATTTGCCGAGCTGCTTCAAGTATGCCCAGGGCGAGCCTGGCGGTTTGTTGCGGTAAGTTGGGCCTGGTAAAACCCCCGCACCTCGGCTTGCATGCTCCCTTGCTCATCCACGTCAAACAGATTAATGTGCCTTACACAGAGACTACATCTCACCGAGCTGAGGTCATCTCACTCATCCATCCTCACAACACCGAGATGGATCTCTCCATCGCCTATGCCCTGTACTTTGCTGCTCGCGGACAAGGTGTATGCTGCAGTGGCCACTCGATGACTGACACCACGCCTAACAGCGCACAACAACTCGACTGTTTAACCCCCGCGCGAATCCTTCTCTCGGGCTTGGGAGCTGACGAATTATTCGGTGGCTACACCCGACACTCGACTGCATTCTCGCGTATGGGCTATGCGGGGCTGGTCGAGGAGCTCAAGTTGGATGTCGCACGACTCGGAAAGCGGAACCTGGGCCGTGACGACAGGGTTATGTCAAGCTGGGGAAAGGAAGTCCGTTTCCCTTTCCTTGACGAGAGACTTGTGCGGTGGGCCATTGATCTACCGGTGTGGCAGAAGTGTGACTTTGGCTTTGACCAGGTTGATGAAAATGGTATCGAGCCCGGTAAACGAGTCTTGAGGCTTCTGTCCGAGCAGCTGGGCCTCAAAAATGTTGCGAGGGAAAAGAAGCGTGCGGTATGTGTTTTCTGGGCCCTCAAACACTTCTTCCTATCCTGTATACTCTTCAATTATGCATCGGTCGCTTGGATGCATTCTCCCGTTGTGCATAGAGAAGGCTAACTGGTGCGACAGATACAATTTGGCTCCCGGACTGCAAAGATGGAGAATGGCAAGGTCAAAGGGACGACGTTGATAACGTAATACACCCTGGTCCACCTCAGCTCTAGGCATGCAGTATCAATGCCTCGAATCCCCTTCCTGTTGACGCATCCATCCATCCTAACAACAACCCTGGCGGTGATGACACAAATACAGATACTTCCGAGTATGGAGGGATTCAGCAGCGACTGGAGACGGCATCTAATCATGACGCTGAGGCTGTGTGTTTCTCTCCCATCTCTTGATGGGCTATGAAACCCTCCTCTTCCGACGACGATGTGTCTTGGTTGACAATTCCCTCATACAATGACGAAGTAAAGGCAAGTCTGAGCCAATTAGTCCTTATGCCTTGGCAGTACCAAGGCCTTTTCTGACAGTTGAGCCTCACTCAATTAATTGAATGCATGTCAACTTTTCCGTACGTTACTTTTCCCGGCTTGGCAAACTGCAATTTGGGTTTCTCGATCTTTGGGCCGCTTATACCCCCATTGTAAATCATCCACCGATCGCAGTTACCTCTTTGCTTGACGACACCTCGAACCTTGGAATACTAGAATTTGGTCGACGCAAGATCTTCTGGGAAGAGCAGGACAGGATCGCTGGCGACAACAGGTGCAGCAAACGCGGCAGGGTCAAGGGTTGAGGCAAGCGGTCTGGGGCAAGCAGAAACGGTCAGGCTTTTGATACGTCCATCATCTCCACCACGGTGTGTGGCATGTTTCCTCGGTCCTCCACTTGGCAGGCGAAATGATGTGGTTCGGGTCGCTTGTCGCACAGGGCAGGGCGATGAACGAGCTGTGGTCTGCATCGCGACGGCTGCCCGATTGAAAGGTCATTTGAGATCGTGAAAAACATTAAAATTGTCCAGTAAGTGGTCAGCATGGTAGCGAGTGTTGCCTTATACTCAAGTTGATCTGCATCGCTGCGCAACTACCATTTGTATTGTCATCGCCATCGCGGGCACATGTAAGCCGTCCCGAGAACAACTACTGTACTTTGGTTTCAAGTCTTGGGGCGGAGCCACACACACGGAGACGCTGGCATGGGGTTTCTACGGTAGCATTTTACTCATTCTCATTCTCTTTTGTTTTGTGGGTCCCTCTTGATAAACCAATGGGCTCACGATCTTGGTAATATTTTGATGTTTCTATTGCATCCTTTGTGGAGGACCTCCGCTCACCTTGCTCTTCTGGGGTGCCAACACCGCCCCCTGCAGATCCCTTCGCCCTGCGCGGAATCTGTTGCACGTACTACTTACCGTACGCGGTAACGGCTGTGCTCGGGCCTCCCAGGCTCCTTGCTGTAGTTTCCCTGGCATCGCCAAATCTTTGCTGTCGTCGCCCTTTGACCAACGATCTTCTGGTACGGGAGCGGCACATCTTTAGGAACGTGCTGTCGAACGGTGGGGTTTTTTTTTTTTTTTTTTTCTCTTTGTGCAATGCAAACAAAGGAACCGGGATAGGACCCATTCTCCATACTACCCGAGGCGCTCTACCTTGCACGTACGACTAATCGCTTGCTTATCAGCGTTCGCGACTTGACCTTGGGCGGCTACCCTTTCCTGGGACCGTGACCCTAGGAAGGCAATATGTATTGTTAATCCGGTTCTTTTCCCGGGCGGTACTGGGAACCATCGATCTCTCGATCGTCTTGCCATGTGCTTTTCAGTTCATCACATCTCGTCTTAATTCTTCTTTTTATACATGCGGCCAAGCCCAGGGCAGGTCTTTACCACTCAACAGCAAGTCTGTTTACATTCTATTTTGTTGTTGTTTTATATTTATTTACTTGGTTGTTTTTTCTTTTCTATTCTTTTGTTGGCATTTGGCTGTTGATTTTCTCTCTGGTGCTTTGTGCGTTTGGCCCTGTACATTTGCACACGCGATAGACCATTTCCATCTCCGCTGGGCGCGTCGCCGAGTTGCGTCCTGTTTTTTTTTAGACCGCCGAACCCTAGGATTACTTGACCAAGCCAAGCATAGTGCTGCAAACGCCGTGGCCTGGATCGGCTGGTGGTCGGCGAAGGAGGATAGACTCGCACCCCGCCTTATCGCGATTCCCCAAGCAGGGGCGACATCGTGGCTGGACAAGAAACGGCAGCGATCTCGAGCGGGTCGAGATCGCCTCACGCAATGCAAGAAACCAGGAGCAGGCAGGGCGGAGCCGGAAGGCACCCGCACATGAGTTCCACGGCGTGGCCACCGACGCCCTCTAGGCCATATTCGTTATTCCCGCCAGAGCATAGACGGGCCAACTCGGTGTCGCCACAACCCTCACCCGCATTTGTGAGACCGGTGCCGGTGCCGTCGCCGCCGACGATGACGACGACGACGACGACACCCCATAACGCACCGAGGCGCGCCGGTGGAGGGGGCATCACGACCGAAGCCGCCACGAGAGCCCCCCGGCGAGAACCAGAACTTGAAGAGTGGCCGACGTTTGTACAGTACAACACGACGCCGCCGCTGGATCCCCCGACGGAGAGCCCACGAAAGTCCGATTCGAAAAAGGGCAAAAGGAGCAAACGGAGGAAAGGAAGCCTTCGAAGTGTAGTCGACGACGAAGAGCGACGGTCCAGGTTTGCACGGGTGTCAATGCGGGCGCTACATGTGCTGTCGCACATGGCCTTGTGCGTCGTGGTGCTGTACATTATGTTTATGTTTTTGGCAATGCCGGCCGTGACCACGACGCGGAACCAACGGTAGGTTTTTTTTTCTTCTTGTTATTAGTTGCTTTCCTTGTGTTTGTCCGGCCCGGTGGAGACTTGCCGCCCACTGATTGCAGACCGCAGAAAACAGTATGCTGACCTAGGCCTCGGTCCATCACACAGCATAAACTCAATCTTGAACGAGCGCAACAACCTCAACCGCAAGGAGGCGTTCGGCCTTGTAACGATACTCTCGGTCGACGTCATCCTCGACCTGTACGGGCTGTGGGTGT
Source organism: Pyricularia pennisetigena (assembly GCF_004337985.1). NCBI lineage: Eukaryota > Fungi > Ascomycota > Sordariomycetes > Magnaporthales > Pyriculariaceae > Pyricularia > Pyricularia pennisetigena. The sequence goes on from NC_043740.1 coordinate 4,558,730, forward strand.
GCCGGAGCCACTGGTCGCGCCCGGCGCTGGCGGCGCGGCTCGTGGTGGGCGGCGGCTACATCGCCATATTTATCGTGTACTACGCGCTCGGTGGACGTGTCTTCCCGTCGCAGTTTACCTTTTTCCGCATGAAGGGCAGCTTCGCGGCCCCGTTTCTTTACCTTTTCATGTGGACGCTCGGGACGTGGAACGTGCTGTGGGTAGTCATGTACCGGCATCAGTTGCTGGGGAAAAAGCGGCGCGGCGACGGCTCGGCGGAGGAGACGACGCTGGGCGGCAGCAGCAGCGGCGGTGGGTTCCGCTCACAGGACGACGCGGTGACGCAGCAGCAGCAAGATCACGCGAGGAAGGATAGTGTCGGGTCGAGCGCGGCTTCGACGTGGCGACGGCCGGTGTGGCCGTTTCTGAGAAAGGGTTCGTTGGACGACGACGACGACGACGCGACGACGATACGGGTTATGGAGGAGCAGCAGGAGGTGCGTCCGGGGCCCCAGACGCTGCCGCTGGGGTATCTTGATTCGATACGGCTGAGCCAGTGGAGGAAGGGGAGGAATACTTGGGGGAACGGGGTTGGGGGCGGGATTGATGCGAGGCATGAGAGCGTGGATTGGCAGACGGGGCGTAGGAGTCAGCAGCCTTGGAGGGGCGGCTGAGGTCTGCTTGGCATTACAAGAAACAGACAAAAGAACAAAATAAAAGGTTATCTTCAAGCATTTATTGTCAAACTTGACGTGACTGCTCAAGTGGTGTCGGGTTTGTACCACATGGTGCTCTACTGGCTCGTTTAACCTGACAGTGGTTCTTGCCCCTCGGGACACATGCATGCAGGCCGACCATGACTACGCCATCAAGGTGTCGACGTACGAGGAGCTAAAGGATTCAACGCTCGCGGGTGATTCTATACCTGTTTACTATGGCTCGTGGGCCTTTCACATGGTGCTGGACCTTCCCGAGCCGGACGGGCGCAAGATACCCCACGTCCGGACAGCGTCGATGGAGCACATGCAGGGGCCCGCGCTCATGCTGGGCATGGACCCAACGCCGCTCCCGAATGAGACGCCTGCGCGTCGTCACCCGCGTGGCCGAGACGAACGCGGCACTCATAAACCAAGGCGTCTACCACAGAGACGTGAACCAACGAAACATTCTGGTGCGTCTGGGCGACGATGCGGGGACGGGCCGGGTTCTGCTCTTCGATTTCAATGTGGCTGGGCATCCGCCGGATCAAATACCAGTACCCGCGGCGTGACGAGGACCAGCAGGAGCACCATGAATTTACGGCGCTCATCTACGGGCCGCACAGGCCCTTCCCCCCGGCCACGCACCATTGGGGCCTCGTCCCGTTCTGGCTGGAGTTCAAGAACTAGCAGCCGTACCAGGAATGGCTCCCTCGAGGCGTGGAGGGGTTCGCCCGAGTGGACGCCGCTTTGGGAGCCGGCGCTCGCCACAGGCGGGTATAGCCTGAAGTTCGACCAAGAACAGTGATGACGACGCGAACTGCCTCGGACTGTCAAAGCAACGGTGTTGCGGGGTATTGGTAAACGAAACGAGTTAAGTAGGCTGAGAACAAACACATATGCCAATAAAACAAAGAGCAAAAATGGAATCGGACCCGAGAGCCTAGATCAGCAGCCGCGCCTGGCGCACCCCGTCTGCTTCGCCCACTTTGGGGGGGGGGAGGGGGGCTATGCATCGAGAGTGTGAACCAGTTACGAAGGACGACGATCGATCATCCGTGGAATTCTTAATAGCCGCTGCAAAAATCAAAAAAATCCGATCGCCTAGGCGGGCCCTTTTTTTGTTGGCATCTGGCTCGTGGTTGGTCTGTCAATCGGTCGAGGATCCGCCCCAGTCACCAAGAATAGCAATTGCCCCCAATTAATTAATTCCCTTGTGGGTCCATTTGTCGCAATTGCCGCCTGGCGTTGTGCCCCGCGCAAGGCCGCGTTATCTTACAGCTACAGCAGCTAGCTAGGTACGTAGTAGGTAGGTAGGACGATCTTGGCGATCAAATGCCTGGTACTTTTTTTTTTTTTTTTTTTTTTTTTTT
>NC_043740.1:4561050-4595816 GCF_004337985.1 Pyricularia pennisetigena
AAAAAAAAAAAAAAAAAAAAAAAAAAAAAAAAAAAAAAAAACTACAAGCTTTTTCTTTGCTTCTTCATTCACGTTCGACTGCACGCATACACAAATTATAATTCGCCATGGCGCCATCAACATCCTTATTCGCGCTGCGAGCCACTGCCACTACCAATAATACCACCGTCAGCGACTCCCAACAAAATGGCAGCAGCAGCAATGACTCCACAACACTGGTCCTCATCGCCATCATAGTCGGCCTCGTTGCCCTGATCGCCATCTCCGTATTTGTCATCCTCAGGATGCTACGCCTCCGGGAAAGACGACGGACACAACAACAACAACAACGCCAGTACGGACAGGATGGCAAGCACCTCGTGTACGATGAAACCGGCCACCTGTCGCCATATCTGCACGCGGCGCCTTCGCAACAGCGCAAGCTCAGCAAGCTCAGCGACGCGGACAGGCGGTCTTGGAGCGAGCACGTCCAGCAGGAGCAGCGCGCCATGATGATCCGCAAGTCGCTGGCCAGCCGGTCCGCAGAGTTCCACGGCGGTCGTCGGCACCACTCTGACAGCGTGTCGTCCAGCGGCAGCGGCAGCGGCAGCAGCTTCATAGAGCCGTCTTTGGCAGCGTCGCGGCCGGCGACCTCGTCTGAGCCCATGTCGGCCGCAGCACACAGCAATTCGGGTGTTGGGGTTGAGCAGGAAAAGGACGGAGAAGAAGAGCAGTGCTTCCGCAAGGGCGGGCTTCGCAACGATTGGAAGGCGTTCGAGGCGCAGATGCACCTTGACAAGTCGCTGTCGCGAGAGACGCACCCAGCTGCTGCGGGTAGGGGGTTGTGAATCGCATACAGTTAGTTGTATATACATGCCTTTGGTCAAGTAATAATTGACACTGCCCAGTTGGAAGACAAATGTGCATGTTCGCGTCCAAGCCTGACATACTTTCCTTGTCCGATCATTCTACAAGTACGTATCAGCTTGATCGAGTTTCAAGGACTTGTCGCTGTCAATTTCCCAAATGGGAGTTAACAACACAGTACAACAGTATAACAGTCGACATAGCAGGGCATTCCACTATCAGTCGGTGGGTCTACAAACGGGACGGCGGCTAGTGGCGGCCACTGATGACCATCACACCATCACACCAGAAACCCACTTGCTTGCGCGAGCGCTTCCGTGCCTCAAAGATTCGCTTCCGTGACTCACTCAGGAATCACAGATACGAAAGGTCGAGCAAAGCCCAGAGTAGACTGTCTGATATACCGAACATGTGCACCTCGGCTGCTACTCACCGGTGGTCACCACCACCACCACAGTGGGCTGGTAGCTCAGTGGTAGAGCGAGAGATTGCAGTGCATCCGCGATTATCTCTAGGTCTCGTGTTCGATCCACGATCGGCCCTTTTTTGACTTTTTTTTTGTTTGTTATAATTACTCGTAGCGCCCAACAGTTTCACCGGCGCTTCACGGGACACGTAGACCATTACGTCCCCGTCTCCGCCCGCCATGGCAATGTGTCTCTGACCCGTACCAGGCAGTTGAGTGGTTCCTGGAACGTCCATAAATGGTAGTGGTGAGTGTATACAAAGGAATAGGTATAGACTGTCCAAGGCCTATATATTAAAGAGATTCAAGATGCTCGTTCGCTAGATAAAGATGTGGGGATGGGAGGGGGAAGCAGGCATCTTGGTGAGGGTGGGCATTTGACCCATCCAAATGCGCGTCGCATGTAACCAGAGGGCCGGTATCACTATCAAAAGCATCATGTAGAAACTCAGACCTGAACAGAAAGGTAGGCTGCATTAAGGAAAGGATTTGATACCATGCAGTCGGCGGCGATGAAAGTCCCAAGTAAGTGGTCATTGCGAAGACAGCAAGTAGAAACTAACAGTCTGTGCTCTAGACGCGTTTGACGCCGGGATGTGGGTCGCGCCCCGCAAAAAAGTGACATCTCTGCGCGCGACCGATTGATGGATTGATCTGAATGGCGACGCTGCAACTTTACCATCAAACTCCATTGGCATCAACCACAACCACAACCACCCCTGAAACCCATCCTCCAAAGAACCTTGAAGAAAAAAAACCACCCGAGAGCAAACGAAAACCCGACCACAAACACATTCGTCTCCTCATCGAGCATGGATTACCAGAACCGCGCCGGCTCCAAGTTCGGCGGCGGCGGCGTTGCCTCGCACAGCGCCACCAATGCCGACCGCCGGGAGCGCCTGCGCAAGCTGGCCCTCGAGCACATCGACCTGGACAAGGACCCGTACATCTTCAAGAACCACCTGGGCGCGTTCGAGTGCCGGCTGTGCCTGACGGTGCACCAAAACGACGGCTCCTACCTCGCGCACACGCAGGGCCGAAAACACCAGACCAACCTGGCGCGCCGCGCCGCGCAGGAGAAGCGCGACGGGAGGGACAAGAACATCGACCCGCAGACGGGCTTGCCGGTGGGCGTGGTGGGCGCCGGGTTCAGCGCGCTGGGGCTGGGCGGCGGCGGTCCGAGGAAGAACGCCGTCAAGATCGGGAGGCCCGGGTACAAGATCACAAAGATCCGGGATCCCGTCACCAGGGCCGAGGGCCTGCTGTTCCAGCTCCAGTTTCCCGACATATCGCCCGGCACGGTGCCAAAGTGGCAGGTCATGTCGGCGTTTAGCCAGCGCGTCGAGGAGCCCGACAGGAACTACCAGTATCTGCTCGTGGCGGCCGAGCCGTACGAGACGTGCGGCTTCAAGGTGCCGGCGCGGGAGCTCGACAAGCGCGAGGGCAAGATGTTTGAGTACTGGGACCCGGATGCCAAGGAGTACTGGTTCCAGGTCATGTTTATGACGGAGCGAGAAGAGCGGTTCAATGCCGCTCCGGGGTTTGGCGCGAGGGGTTGATGATGGCGAACCTTCACTTGTGAAAGTGCCTCATGTCATCCGAAATTGTAATGAATCAGGGCCTCAAGAGGCCACCGAGCAGGGTGGACTACTGCATCCACGTTTTTTTGGCTCATGTAAAAATAATGAATAAAATACCCACGGCAGTCTAACTCACCTCGCCATTGGCAATTCCCGATATTCTACATAGGTGGTCCTGGAGTTCTGGAAATTGGACGCCCAAGTCGGTTTCCAAATAAATTTCCTTGGCGATTGGTAAGCCACAAAGAAATGCTGACATGGTTGTTTGTCTGAGTCTCTATCTTTACTCGGATTTTTTCCAATTAGCACAAAGAGATATGTAAGGTACCGTGTACTGCCACTGCGCAGCCTTAGACATGCGCTCTGAGTCCATAGCCTTTTATCAGTCTTCCTGCTTTTCCAAGCCATGGCCCTAACGTCCAACTACCATCAGAGGTATTTGGCTGGATTCATGATGCAAGCCGGATCTTCGTATACACGGAGTTGATGGATGGCGTTGCTGAGCGAAGAGAAGTTTGCGAGCAACTATTGAGTATGATTTTGAGGCTCTAGGAGAAGATGACGGCCTGACAGATACATCGGTCTTGTATGGATTAAGAAATGGTTTCATGTGATGGGCCACCATATTAGCGGTATTACTGTCCCCCTAATTTACTAGAGTACTTGCGAATCATACAAATACCTTCCTGCAACCGGTTGAAAACGAAACAAACAAACAGCATCACAATGAGCACTATCATTACTGACGAAATAACAAAGAGCTACCGCGCATTTATATAAGCAAGTCAAAAGCAGAATACACCACAACTCCACAAAAAAAACTTGCAACTAAGCTTCAACAAAAAGAGGAAGCCTGCGTTTGCTAGCCAAGTTACGCCGGGCGATTTGAGATGTAAAGGTAGGCCTCCTCCCCAACTCACCAAGATTAGGAGCCGGCCGGGGGACAGAGACCGACGTAGAAGATCCCGCCGACGCGGACGTGTCCACGCGCTGCAACGGGTGCGGCGGCTGCGGCGACGTCGAGATGCCGCCTGTTAGGCCCTTTTCGAGGACGGACAGGGTATTACCCCGCTGCAATCCCTTGTTGCCCGGCCGACTATTCCAGGCGCCGCCGGACAGGGCGTTGCTTGACCCGCCCGGCGGCGACGAGGAACCCTGTGAGCTCGGGGGTCGGCCGCCCTGCGCCTGGCTCGTCGCCGTGTTCAACGCCTGCGGGGACGCAGCGATATCGGGCGGCTGTCCTGTCGTCAGCGCCTTGTTGAGCGAGTCCGCCAGGACGTCTAGTTGTCCCGTGTACTTTTTGAATATGTCGGCTTTTTCATTTGCCTTGGATTTTACTGCCATGGCGTTTCGTCTCTTTACTCCAAGCAAGTAGAGACGCGCTTCCGAATCTCTGAGATATCCCAGCAGTTTCTGGTTCTGTTCCACTCCCGGATTTGACTCCATGCATTTAATTACCTTGACGATGTCCTCTTCGCTAGATTTCCAGATGGCATCGTAGTCTGGCGGAGGTTCGACTTTGGATATCTTTTGTTGTTGTTTTTTCACACAGATAAAAAGTCAGCGATACTAAACCAAAAAAAAAAAAAAAAAAACTAGAGGCTTTTGCAGACGACATCATACTCTTGGAGTTGCCCAAGCTGCAAGCAAGTCAGTGCAGGCTTTCACAGCAATCAAACCTGCGCCCGTGACGAAGTCAATAACAGGTCCATCGAGGGGTGCGGGCTCGGGTGCAGGCTCAGGAGCGGGTCTGGGCATGGGCGCGCTCATGACCGAGCCCAGCGTCAAGCCCCAGACTGCGAACACCTTGAGCCGCATTTCGATTGCTGGCTTAATTGTATATCTCAAGCGCTGGCCCCGGATTGCTGTTGGTGATATGACTCCACACTGCAGCCGATGGAGGTAGTGCCAAGATCACCAGGTGGGCCCCAAAGCAGATGTTGCCGAAGAAGAAGGATGTTTTTGGAGAAAAAGAGGAGATAATGTTCTTGACCAAATCGATCATGGTGAAGCCAGGAAGGAACTGCGACTCTTATGTTTGTGCCACGAAGAGAAGCTTACTCTCTCACTAACCAAATACACCGTCCCGGCTTCCATGAGAGCCATTGTCCAGCCTGTCTGGCCCAAAAAAGGACTAGAATAAGCTTAGTCGTCCTGTCATATGCCAAGAGAATGGACATTTTACTAGATGCCAAGGAATACTTAATGTAATTAAGAAACGGCCCGCTAGGCTACATGAGTCTACGGTGTGACATTACGCCGAACTCCGACAAGGTGAAGGGCCTCTTTAGGGTGGGCCTTTGGGTTCTTGACCAGGATGGAAACTCCCCAGAAACAAAGGTCTTGAAGAATAAGGTCAGCATGTGGGACTGCGCCATAGATGTCAAGCCCCTGGAAGGCATTCCAGAACTTGCAAAGTTGATGGAGATTGGAGCAGGACGGTTATTGTTGTTGTTGTTGTTGTATGTACCGTAGTAAGCATCAGCCGAGATTAGCAGACCAAGCTTCACCTTGGCATACCTTGGTCAAAGTAATCGCATAGCGTAATTCTATGGCTTTAATTGTGCCAGGCAAACCTGGTCTACTTTTGGAGTCTTGACTCTCAACTTACCAGTCCAGAACATCTGTCAAAGGTGAAGAACTTGCATGTCCTCTTAACGAGAGTATACTCGCATTGCGGGAATAGCCCCTGTTCACCTATTACACTGCAGTCCCACGGGGGCTGAGCGCCTTTACCACCCACCATGTAAGCAACTTGGCACTCCAAAGCACTTTTAAAAGCCGACAGGGTGCAGACTGGCAAGCTATTACAAAGACAAAAAAAAAAAAAAAAAAAAAAAAAAAAGTGAGCAAAAATGCACACAATCACACTAGACCCATCAAATCTGCCAAAGGATGATGAACGTCTGATTACACCGCCACGCTCAGCCTCTTGGACGCGGCTAAGCGCCAAGCAACATATTGGTGTTTCTGTGATGCTGCTTTTTGACATCAAAAGAAGATGCAAAATCTCTTGGGGGATGCATCTGAAGAGAAGTCAAGGGGACTGTTTCTACCCACAAAATAGAGACAAAAACAGATCTGGCAATTGTCTTTGTCAGTCACATTCCCATGGTTTGTTAACCCAAACTAGGCTCATCCTCCTCTCCCTCTCAGCGGCAACACATAACATACTGAACGAAAATAAGATCACCAGTTCCCCAAGTTTCAACGAGCCAGAAAGGGAGATGCATTGAGCAGATACCCAGCAGCAAGATTAACAACATGCTTTCTCCGCATCTATTACCCGAGGAGAACACAAAAAACAAGTGGCCCTACGCCAGCTTTTGCCTTCAAACCGAAACAGCGCTTTCTCACAATGCTTTGGTTTTGAATCCTTCCTGCCGCCCCTTTTGCCGCCAACCGCACATCAGACAGCCGAGTACACACAACACGCATACAGGGCCAGACATGGCTCAAGAGTGAGGGTGAAAGATAACGCAACAAAAAAAGAAAACGACAACTGACAGGGGGTCGATTTTTTTTCTATCACCGGAAGTTATTGTCGAAACGCTTGAACGTATAACCAATGAAAGGCAAGCTCATCTCCACAGTCTCCTCGCGCACAGGCGCGCCGGTGGTTGCCTGCTGCTGCATCTGCTGTGCCCGCAGCACTGTCGCGTTGTCCGTCTGGTCAATCTCATCCGTCGGGAAGTAGGTCGTGTCAATGGCGGATGTAAGCCGGGGCTCGAACGGAGCCCTGATCCGTCGCAAGCCCTCGAACTCAACTCCGCGAAAAAAGGAGTGACTCTTGATCTCGTGTGCTCCGCCCCGCCCCAAGCGATTCTCCGTGTTGCAAATGAGACTAACAAGTGACAAGTCAGTAATGAGACGAGGTCCAAAAGGGAAGAAGATTACACAATCGAGCTTCTGCGTCTTGGCTGCCTTTGTATCACGTAAAAATCAGTTGATAACTCACCTCCTAATCAGGTTCTCTGCCTCGACGCCCAGCTGAATGTCGTCGGGAAAGTACAGACTTTGCCTCCAGTTGACAATCTTCCGATACGTGTCGTGGCTGTCCTCGGCACAGAACGGGGGCCAGCCGACCAAGCACTCAAACATGATGGTTCCCAGAGACCACCAATCACAGTCAAAGGTGTAACCGTGTCCGGTAAAGATCTCAGGTGCGATGTAATCAGGGGTACCAACAGTGGAGTAGGCCATTAGACGTCGCGACCTCCTCCAGTCGTTGATCTGCGCTCGGTTAGAGACGGTCAAGTTAATCTGGTCGATTGCGATCGAGTTGCGGTCACCACGGGGTCGGTTCGATTTGCCTTGCAGCAGCTGCTGGTAGTAGTTGTTATCATGCAGCTTGTGGAAGCCCGTCGAAAGACCAAAGTCAGTCAACTTTACGTGCCCTCCCCTGTCAAGCAAAATGTTGTCGGGTTTGATGTCACTAGAAACGAGTTAGTCGGGCAATATTCGAAGAGGTAGGCTGTACTCATGAGGACAATCATCCATTGCATGGTGCGGGTTCACTTACCGATGAATAAAGCCAAGCTTATGAACCGCTTCTATAGCGAGCACGATTTCTGCAATATAAAAGCGCGTGATATCCTCCGAAAAAATTTCGTACTTGATCAACATGGTCATAAGATCACCACCAGGCAAGAACTCCATAAGCATATATAGGAAGTTGGCGTCCTGGAAAGTGGTATACAGCTTGACGACCCAAGGGCTGTCCGACTCGGCAAGAATATCTCGTTCGGCACGCACGTGGGCAAGCTGGTCCTTTTTGAACATCTCCGTTTTGATCAGAGATTTCATGGCGTAGACCTTGTTGTCCGACTTTTTCTGAACCAGCTTGACCTCACCAAACGCACCCTTGCCGATGATCTTGATGGTGTTGTAGTTCTCGGGCTTATCCTTGGTGCGCAGGAAGCGCAGGTATGAACCTTCTTTGCGCCCTCCGGTCGACCAAATCTGCTCCTTTCTAGATTGCGACTGGTTCGGTTCGGAGAGTTTGAGCTCCATCTCGCTCTGCCTATGGGTAGGATGGCGTCCAAATCAGCTGACAATCCTTTAAAAGAGTGGTGCCAGGCCATTGTCGCCTCGCATCCAACGAGTTGGCAGTGAACGAAATGGGTGACTGACCTTTGGTTGCGCTCCCTCGCGCGCTTGACACTGTCCTTGAAGAAATCGGCAGCAAGCTGTGCGCACTTCTTCTGGTTGTTGTTGGCACCCGGTCCATACTTGTCCGGGTTGCGCTCTGGGCCAGGCTGGAACTCGAGGGCGGGGTACTGCGCTGGCGCAGGTGGCATGGGCTGGCTATGGTAGCCTCCATATGGCTGCTGGCCAGGCGCACCGGCGGTTCGGGGACGTTGCGCAGGAGAAGGGCCACGCGAGCCGTAGGGGGCGCGGAGGTTCTGCTGGGAGAACTGATGTGCCAGTCCTACATTGGGATCATTAGTCCCTGGGGTGTTGGACCGGGGCTGGTAAATGTTACTCTGCTGCTGACCGCCGTACTCGGAGCCGTGCGATTGTTGGCTATGCGGGGGCTGGGCGGGATATTGAGCAGGGTACTGGTTCTGCGAAAAGTAGCCTTGGGGCGCATAACCCGTTGAGTATGGCTGGCTCTGCTGGGAAGAGGCGCCGCCCTGGCCAGAGGATGAAGGAGGTTGCTGGTTCGAGCCGGGGAAGACAGGTTGCGGGAAGGTCGAGGGCGTGGTAGGATAGGCTCCTCGATCGTTGAGTGAACCGCCTGGGCGCGGATGCGAGTTGTCGAAGTTGAGGTAGAGGCGGTTGCCTTGATTGTCCATATTTGCGGTGTTTATTTAGAATTGGAGATTTTTTTTTTTTGGAAGGGACAGGGTCGTTTTCGTATGGTATAGCACGGTTCAGATGCCTCGCTCGACTGCGGCTCTCATCTGAAGGCCAAGTCCTCGCCCAACTGGCGCCCACCGTTGATTTCCTGAAGCTAAGGCAAAAAAAAGAAATGCACTGCTTTCCTTGCCACCAGCACAGCATATAAGGGTGTGTAGGCAGAGCAGTGTCAATTTGAGAAAGGTGGTAAAGAAGGTAGGCAAAAGTCTCTCGAAGAAAGTCAAGTGCAGGGACAGTGCAGTGTCCAAATGGCGGGCAAATCGGGGCGGTTGGCGATTGGATTGGCTCGGTAGGGGTTGTAGTGGGGTGGAAAGGGGGGAAAAGTGGCCGTCGGCTGCTGTGTCGTGTCAAGGGCGGGCTCGCGGTGAGGGTCAGTCCCCTCTATCCCTTGCTTGGCTTCCTGTCTGACTTGGTTGTGTTTCCGTGACAGGGACTGGAATTGGTGGAAGGGATAATATCACTTTGTACAGTACGAATCAGACTGGAAGGGCTGGCTTCTAGAATGTTTTTGGCACCGGCCATGCAATTCTCGTCGGGTCAGTGCAGCAAGCAACGGCAAGTGGCAGCAGCGGCCGCAGGTAGGTGCACGTTGTAATTTTGGTACGTCTGGGGTTGGATGAACGTGCTGAGCGCAGGAAAGAAGAAGAAAAAGAAGAGACGATCTGCTGCTCTGCTCCCAATTGGACTTTCTTGGAAATACTGCTGAAACCGAAAAAGGGTCCGACTGGCGGCATACCAAAGAGTGGAGAGGTTCTGCCTCCGCGTAGCAGTTAGTTCTTGGTTCTCGTCTGTTGGAGTGTGGTTGTCGACAGGGATCTAATTCCATGTGCGGTATCTCAGGGCGGTAAAGAGATGAGGGGCACACTACAGCAGCTCCTGCGACGGCGGCCTTGGCCCTCCACGATTGGCAGCCGCCGACTTTCAAGGTCCAGGCCACTATGGCAGCAAGAGGGGTCAACCTTGCAGACCGTTTGCTGCGATGCAGTACTGTATGTTGTATCCGTATAGCAACTGCATCTATTTTATGACATCCTGCATTGATAGTAACAGCATCAGGGTGATCATACTTTATAAAAATGCCTTTTAGTTGTTGGTAGATATCGATCGTTGGACCTGACAACTCTGGACATACGGGAGGAATAGGGGTATTTTATCTAATTCAAACAAGAGAAGAGAAGAAAAGATGAAAGAGACCGCGGTTCGACCAACATCAAATCACGAAATCTCCGTCCACAAGCTTAATATTCTTCGTGCACCATGCAATTTTTGGGAATGGTACGTGAGACAAGGCACATGCCAAACTTCAAGTATTGATCAAGATCATTTCTATCGTAAACTCAATCTAACCAAATGCTAAGGCAGCTCTCATCAGCCGACCGTTGGACGTAGTCGATATCACATGCATGGTTCAGAAAATACAACAGCAATTCCTGTGCCTGCCGGAAGCCGACCAGATGGATGTCAATATGTTCTACGCGGCAACATAGGAGAAAAAGAATAAAACCAATTTAACCCGGTTGGTCTCAAGATGCAACATGCACAACGAAACGTGGTCTAGACCCACAGGTAAAAAATGACTGTCCAATGGCAAGCTAAGATGTCGATCATGCAAGCTCCACGGCTTATCTGGAGGCTTATCGCACACCAAAGCTCATCCCTGATGATGGAATTTTTTGGACGACCTTAGTTTGCAAGTCTGTATCCTGAGGTATCTCGTCGCCATACAATTCCGCGTGTCGAGCGCTGTATTTCCTGAACATCAAGCAGCCTAGCAGTGCAGCTGCTTTCTCCACCGGCAGCAATGGCTTCAACGCAAAAGCCGCCAGAGGTATGTTGATCGACAACCTACCAACAAGTACACAAACAAACCAGCCAAGCATTGCCTGCCTTGCTGACTAGCTCTGCCTATACTCTCAGCGCAACCGCGCCTTGCGGATGCTCGGGCTCCCCGCCCTGCCCAAGAAGCTGCCGTCCCGCAACTGGATGATCTTCTGGACCGTCTCCACGACCCTCAGCGCCGCAATAATCTACGACCGCCGAGAGAAGCGCCGCGCCACGGCCCGGTGGGCCCGCGCAGTCTCGCACATCGCCAAGGAGCCCGTCGGGAGCCCCAGCGAGATGCCGCGCCGCCTGACCGTCTACCTCGAGTCACCGCCAGGCGACGGCTTCCGCGTCGCGCAGGACCACTTTGTCGAGTACGTCAAGCCCATCCTGGCCGCCAGCGGGTTGGACTGGGAGTTTGTCCAGGGTAGGATGCAGGGCGACGTGCGGGCCGTCGTGGCCGAGCAGATTCGCCGCAGGAGGAGGGCGGCTGGTGAGGTCGCACCCGAGACGCCCGATGGTTTGCCGGAGCAGAAGTCGGAGCCGACGACCGAGGAGATCGTTGAGGAGATGCGCAAGAAGTCTGGCGTCAGGGAGTTTGCCGGCGTCCGGGGCGATATCGTCGTGGGGCGCCACACGTGGAAGGAATACATCCGCGGCCTACACGAGGGATGGTTGGGACCTCTAGTGGCGCCGCCTGAGCCACCAAAGCCTGTTGCTGCTCAGATAGAGGAGGGCAAGGAGGCAGAAGAGAAGAAGAGCGAAGAGAGCAAGCCGAAACGACCACCACAACCGAAGCCGTACAACACGCCGGAGCAATATTCATCTTCTGAGCTCAGCCCACACGTCCCAGCCGAGCTTACTCCATCGGTCCCGATCCATTTCCCTCATCTCCTTGGCTTCCTCGGCACGCCGACCCGTTTTGTGCGCTTCCTGAACCGGAGGCAAACGGCGGATGAGATTGGCGCCGAGGTCGCAGCCGCCTGTCTGGCCACGTACCGCGAGTGGAAGTCTGAAGATGAGATCAAGGAGTCCCTCGAGTCTGCAGAGAAGGACTGGGTCAAGAGCGTGTGGAAGGCTGATAAGGGCGAAGAGGAGAGTGGTGCCCAGCAACCGCCCAAGGAAAAGGTCTGGGTCAACCCTATTGTCCTGGACCCAAGGATCCGGACCAGGATGCGGCGCTTCGAGCTGACGCCTGATGATGAGGCTCGGGCGCGGCAGATTGTCGTCCCCGAGGAAGAAATTGAGGGCTGGATAAAGAGCCACCTGAGGCAAGCCTGGCGGTGGGGTGCTCGGCAGTTTCAAGGCGACGGCAAGAAGATACCCAATGTTGGCAATCTGGACGGTTAATTGCCACCAGTGGCTGCCCCTGACCATGTCATCTTGTGGTTGCGTATATCGCAATTGCCTTGGGCATCCAGCTTTGGCTGTCCATCCTGGCGTCTTCTGTACAACATGTGTATTTGTTCCTGTTGACTGCATGTATAAACGGGTGGGAAAATATGCAACTGGCTCCTAAACTGTATACAAGATGTAATGATCTCCTCTTTTTCTTTTTAGTTGCTAGCGATGAGTTTATTAGGCTTTTTGCATAGATCCTTAGACTACTAATCCGAATCGTCATCTGAACCGTAAGCCACCAAGCCCAAGTTTGGTTTTGGTTGTGAATTTGTGACAGGAGTCTCAGCCTGAACCGGAGGAACCGTCTTATCACCAGCAGCCGGCTTCTCTCCACTCTTTGCCGGACCATCAACACTCTCCACCTTCTCCGACGCGACGTCACCGGCCCCGGGATCCTTCTTCTCCGCACCCTGCTCCGTCTTGCGCCTGACGACACCCTTCAGACCTCTCAGCCCGCCGCCGTCGTCCTTCCTCCTCCGCTTCCTCGCGCCCGCCCCGGTGCCAAAGCTCCAGTCTTCTTTGTCCCCGTCACCACCGTCCTCCTCAGCGCCGCCGTCGCCGCCACCGTCTTTGCTCTTGAGCTGCTGTAGCTCCCTGAACCTGTCCAGGCCCTCCTCGACCTCCTTCCTCGTGCGCTCCTCCTCGGCCCGCTTGGACGCCGCGACCTCGTCCAAGAACTCAATCTCGTCCTCGTCCAGCGCGCGGAACTGGTTCTTGATCTTGTTCGCCTCCTCAAACGCAGCCTGTTTCGCCGCTGTATTATTTGTCGTTGTTTTTTTGCCCAAAGACCCCGTAGCGGGGTCCACCCTCGCTCCGTTGTCAGTTGTTCATGTTACCACGAGTAGAGCCAGGCAGGCTATGTATTGGTGACTTTCAAAGAGAAGAAAAAAAAAAAAAAAAAAAAAAAGCATACCCTTGTTCGCCTGCAAGATAGCAAAAAGACTCGGCTCTGCACCCTCCTCGGCGATCCTCCTAGCCTCCTCCTCCCTCCGCTTCCGCTGCTCGTCCAGCTCCCGACTGACGGCAGACCACTCCTGCTTCCGACTGCTGCCCGCCTCCCCGCCTTGTTGCTGATGCTGGTCGTCGGCGCTCACCACCTCGCCCGTCGCGGCGTCGATCGCCCCGGCCGAGACGAACCGGGACATTCTGTTTTTGTGGGGCGGAGGTTGGCGCTTCGTGACAGCGTTTGCCCTTGGTACACCTCTATCGCCCCTTTTTCCAGCGTTTGTCAAGCACACCCCCAAGTGACCAGGTCAACCCACCGGATGGCAAAGACGGGAGATGCCTCGCGGGGTTTGCCTTCGTGTCTTTTTTCTTTTTTTTAATCAAATTTTGCTTCCCTGCACGGGACAGATTCCTTTGCTGGATATATTTGCTGGATTTCGTAGTCGAACACGAAAATATTAGGTTGTGCTGTCAGCCGAGGGACTTAAGAAGGATAAAGTCCAATATTTGCCTGGGATGATAGCTTCATCAGGCCGCAGACAAAAACACAAGAGCTTGGTTGTGCACTGTATTCAACACTGTGACACAACCCAATCATACTCATCAAGGTAGCTCATTACCAGGTACCGTGTTTTGTCGAGGACGAGAACAGCCATGGCACATCAATTATTTGCAAAGAACACATCGGAATTGGACGCCTCATTCCCATCACCAGTTATCTATCGATACCTACAGAATCATCGAACTAACTCATTCAATATTCACATCTGATCAAAAAGTCAGGTGCGAGACGGACTGGTGACCATGGCAACCAACAACAATAAGCGCACAAATCAATCATTATTGCACGGGAGGAAGGTGAGAAGAAAAATTCAAGGTGGGTGATGATAATCATGTTTTGTTTATATTATCTTGTTTACTTCCATTTTTTGTTGTTATATGACTTTGCCAGTTTTGTGCCTTTGCGTTCCCAACAACCAACCCACCCTCCAAGCAACAAAGGAAAAAAAAAAAAAAGATAAATATAATGTCCACTCCGCGACTCCACGCAAGGCTGAACACCTAGATTCAGTTGCCTGCAGACAACTATTAATCCCGCTCATCTCTTGCATGCGAATGAATCTGGAGAGAAAGAATATAAAAAAAAAAAAAAAATAGAAGAGCAAGAAACAATGTGTCTCCACTCAAGGTTCCTTCTCTTCATGACTTTCCCACAATTGGGATGGCCGTTCTATGAACTTCGCTGATAGCACAAACTTTTCGTAATCTCATATCATAGCGGAGCGCCCCAAGGAATGAGAGACAAAGTGAAAGAAAATGCAAAAGAAAAATATGATGGAGAAGATCAAAGCTGGACGAAAAAAAGCGCCTTCAATCTTGGCACACTTATATAAACTGAAATCCCGCTTCCCATGAAACCAAAAAAAAAGACCGAACAACAAGGGGGAATTTGAAATGTGAAAAAGTCAGAAAAAGAAGCAGTTGTCAATCAATCCCAAGCAATCCCACAAACCATTTCTAGAATTATCAACTCCGTATGGAAAAAAAGAATGAGCAAAATAGAAACCCCAGACTTGAGTTCCGAATCTCTGCCCAGGTAACCGGCATCTAATGTGCAGACCTTGGGTGTTATCCCTATGTCGTACGGACGACAGGCGTGAACAAAAAAGGCAGATCCGATCGGTGAGTGCAGAGCTCGGAAGCTTGTTCGTAAGTAGTACAAAGCGAAGTGAAGTACTCTGCGTGAGGTCTGAAAATCGTCTTCGTTTCCGTGTGATATCGTATGCAGCAAGGCAGAGACGTTCACACCCGTGGGTAGACTCTTTGATGTGCCTCATTCCAGAGGCAAAACTGGCGATTGTCGAGCGAAGACCCAAGGTCTCTACACAATCGGATGTCCAATGCCATGTCTTGTGCCCGACAGCATTGGCTCTGAGACTTGTGCACGAGTTCATGTCGACTTCTTGTGAGTGACTTGATGAGACACCCAGAACCTCTTTCGAGTAGTAATATTGCTCGTTCGAACGCCAAAAGTAGCCAAAATTTCACGCCAATAGTCGAAGACACTCAACAGACGATTCCGAACACCAGGGAAGCAGAGGCGTATGTTGTCTGATCTGAATCCAGTGGCGGTGTTATGGTTGAGAGTTGAGAGATTTGATTCAGAAATTAGATCCGGTAAACGCCAAGCAATGGGGATATATCGCCGACCCAATATACCGAAACAATTGGGCAAATAAGAAAACACAGAAAGGATTAAGGCAGGAGAGGCCTCGAGAACCGGGCTAAAATGAAGTCGTCTGTGACCATCCATCAAGCGCAGCGTGAGCCCCGAAAGGAGGCAGCTAGGAGGGCCTAGGTGCTAGGGTTACCTTTGGTCCGGAGATAATGGACGTAAACAGATCTCGGCTCCAAAGGTGGTTGCCTCGGGGGGTATCTGAAATGCAAATGTATCGATTTTTTCCCCTCCAAATAAATGACTCCGTAACGTAAAAATGCAAAATAGACAAGTCTGGGTTGCTTGCCAAAGAGGAAAGGGCAAAGCAATAGAAAAGAGTGAATCAACAATGGTTGAACCATGTTGGCAACTGACTGCATCGAAATCGATGTGTGAACTCTGGGTCTAGCCCATCACAGGCTGACCAAAGCCATGAGTGTGGGGCATTCCAAAGTGAAGCATGGATTTGTTGTGAGTCGAAGCTGTGCAGGATGAGCAGTCCATGTTATTGGCATCCCAGATATTGTTATGGTATCCGTGGTTGCATCCATAATATCCGGGGTGTGCCGAAGCGGGCTGGCGAGCAGAGTGACAAACGTTTTGATACGAGTTGCGATGCGAGTTGGGGTACTGGTACCCGGGTTGGCGAGAGGGCCCGTAGTTGTTAAACGCGATGCCTCGGGCAAACCACTCATTGTATTGAGCACTGTGGCTGGCAGCCGAATTGATGCTGTAGTCAGGAGTACCATATCCAGAGTCCGGAGGTGTCAATGGATGGCCCCAAGTCATAGGTCGCTCAGAATACCAGGAGTTGTGTGCCGACACGCTGCTGGGTGGCGACAGCTCCGTCCGCTTCTGATTGAGACTCTGAAGCCGTTCGTACTCAGCAACTTGCTGTTGGCGCCAGGCCGGATTGTGGAAAGCGAAGACATCAGTATCGATCCTGGGGACGACAGGCATGTGACGCTCGCGCGCTGCGGCTCTCTCGGCGGCCTTCTGTCGCTCCTTGTCTTCTTTCCACTGAGCCCAGCTGGTCAACCAAGCGGTGTAGTCGGCAGTCGAGTCCAGGTTGACGTAAAGCTGCCAATCCATAGCCGCAAGCCACTCCATCTCCAACGTGTTGAGTTCCTGTACCGGAATGGCACTGACCTCAGACCACGACTTGTTCTGAAAGGTGTTGTCGTCAAGAAACTTGCTCCCGAGGAGGAAAGCAGTGGTCAGCATTCTCCAGACCTGACCGTCGTTGAACTTTGGTGGTTCACCCTGTCGCTGGGCCATGCTGTTGATCCGCTTCGCCATGTAGTTCATTCCCAGCAGAATCGTCGTGCTTGGAAGCCGAGTAGATGTGAGGATCTGAGACACGAACTTCTGAAAAGGGGGCGAGACGGGCACATTGCCGAGTGTCAAACGGGTGGCCATCGAGGCAACATACTCCGCCATCATCTCGACATCATAGTCGAGGACAGCACAGACTCCGCCAGGCATGTTGGGCAGGTAGATCAGAGTTTGTGACTCGATTGGAGGGGTCGAGGTACAAATGTTGTCAAATCGAGAACTCTAGCTACTGGGAGCACCTGAAAAAAAAAGCTCAGCAGGGTGGTTGTCACGACTGCTGGCGATATTCCCAAGGCTTGCAGATAGGCGAGCTAACGATGACGGAGGAAGGTATAGGGATGAGTTGATTAATTGAAAAGCCCAGCCATAGGAGTCTCCAGTTGTGCGTTTGACTGTAGATCAATTATAGATTCCCGTGGACAGATATCTCACTGAGCTTGTCCGTCGGCGTTCGTTCTTTTGATGCAACTCCTAATTGACGGGCGCGGCGCAGTGGATGAGAATATTCGTGATTGGTTGTTGCGTCTTGTATAACCAGAGAAAATTTTGAAACCGATCGTCAATCCGCGTATGTTTCTCGAAGGAATGTGGAGGTGTATTAGAGGAAGTTATGCAGAGTCGTAACGCTACTGCGAACAAGTAACTGTTAGTGAGCAATCCCAAGATCAGCGACTGTATCAATGCAGTGAATGAAGTTGCCAGATGGTGATGCAAC
Source organism: Pyricularia pennisetigena (assembly GCF_004337985.1). Lineage (NCBI taxonomy): Eukaryota > Fungi > Ascomycota > Sordariomycetes > Magnaporthales > Pyriculariaceae > Pyricularia > Pyricularia pennisetigena. Next base: position 4,578,240 of record NC_043740.1, read on the forward strand.
CCAATGGTCGAATAATTTGCTTTGAACGTTTGCCAAGTGAATGTATCCGAGTCCAAGGCTGGCAATCGAGTTTTATTCAGACGTGCTCGTGGCTGCAGTTGTAGGCTAATCAAGTCGCCCTTGATTGATATGGTGGTCGAGTTTGTTACAGTCGTTGAGGCGAACGCTGTGGACAACTGTGCATCCGAATGTGAGGGCCCACGTCGATCGATTTGACTCTTTGAATCACACGCTTGCTTGCAAAGGTTTCCGTCGATGGCTTCCAGGGTAATTTGGGGGTACAGGACGAAATGACAATCGGTCGTAACGAACCTTTTGTGTCTGGTTTCCGGAGACGTCGTCAAAAAAAGAAGTATCGAGAGACGATCGATGCTTGGTGAGTGATCCGATTCCAAATTTCCAGTCTGTTCCGCCGTGAGGGCTCTTGTCGAAGATCGAAGGTTTGGTTGGTCCACCGAAAAAAAGCTCTCAAAACTTTGCACAGCAATCGACAGAGCTGACAAGGAAAAGGCGTGTGGGCTCAAGCGAAAAACAACAACAAAAAACAAAAAACAGCGTGCGCCAACTGAATCCCGACTGGTCAACGAAACAAAACTGAATTTGTTCGCTGGTCTCGAAAGTACTTAGAAAAGACCTTCGTATAAAATTGGGCGGATTCGGTCGTCAACAGATTGAAAAATGGACGAGAATGGACAAGGAAACGGAAAAAAAGAAGAAAAAATAAAAGGAAGGGTTCTGTGAGGGCGGATGCACACCAAATGAAAAGAGAAGGGGAGTAGCCCAGGGCCAGTCAGAGTGGTGATGACGAGTGGGAACTCCAAGAAGCGAGCCCCCGACGACAGAAAAAAAAAAAAAAAAAAAACAGGCACTTGGGGGGTGAGGGTGTGTCGGCTTGCAAAGGCACTGCAGGGGTAAGGTTGATGGGTGGCCAATCAAATGACAGGGAGCCAGACGGGGGAAGGACATGCCTGGAAATAGGGCGGTGGATCTTTTTTTTTTCGTTCATTTAATTCTTTTTCCCCCCAAACAAACGGCCTTGCGGCCCTCGGTAATGACAGTGAGAAATCGCCCGGTCACAGTGCGTTTAGTGCGGCGAAGTGGCACATTGGCTCACGATCGCAACCATATTCGGTCAAGCGCTCCGTGTGGATGACAAGGGGGCGATGCGCCCGTGCTTGTGAAAGGAGCTTTGAAGGCTTGGGAGGCACGGAGGAGCGGTCACGGCCTGACTGCAACACAAGCCTGCGCTTCGTCTGCTCTGTGCGTGATGGAAGCCCGCACCAGTTGTGAAGAAGCACTTGCGCATGTTCCCCAGGTAGGTACCCTGTTTCTTGTATTGCACCGTACTGCAGGTAGCAGCTACGTACCACTAATGACTCCCATGATTACCATACATTTCTTTGTCTTTGTCTTCATGTTGAATAGGCCCGTCCCTTGGGAAAGAGGTGTGTGTTTAGGAGCATTTGGGCCCAATCCGTCTCACCCCAACTCGCGACAGAACTCATCCCTGTCCAAACAGCTCCGTGTCCGTCCTTCACACGCGAAATGGATTACCTAAGTTGCTAATTCCAGGCCTAACAAAAGTATCGATCAGTCATAAACTTGTCGCCGTCATTTGCTAAGTTTTGACTACTTAGATGGCAAAGTGCGAAAACAATTGTCGGGCGGACGAGCTCTTCTTGTTTTTCCAGGGAGCAATGGTAATAATTATTTGTTTCCTGGATTTAGAGTTGGAATGGTCCGCTCAACCACGAAGCAAGCAAGGCCTAAGGAATATTACGGATCACCTGTCAAATTCGCTTGCTGCCCTGTATTGCCTGTGACCTTGAATGCCTGCCGGCCTGTCAAATAAACACGGAATAAAACACGATGGAAGAGAGGGATAAAAAAAAGGATAGGGGGGTGGAGGCGACGCGACATGCAACAGTTAGTGGGCACTTTTATTCTGGCTTTGTTTTTTCGACTGACTTGCAGACAGTGGAGCCAGCCAGCTGTACCAATCTTGCGGGAATTTTTTCATTATTTGTTTTGTTCTTTTCTCTGGTCTTCTTTTGTGACCCTAACATCTGAAATGATTCTATTTTTTGGTTTGCCGTCGGGCTCAGGGATACCCGCGTCTGGGCTTGGGTGCACTGTCACTTGGAATGCCACAGTCCCCGTCTCATGCATCAACTTACCATAATAGAAGAGGGAAATAGATTATCAAGGGACTGCGATAACAAATGCCTTTTTTTTTTCTTCCCAAGACAGGATGAAGTGATTGCCTGGATGCAGAACTTTGCAAACAGCCCATGAGTCGGCTCGTGCACAGACTGCTTTTCTATTCATGTTCCACTATCTGTGTTAAAGGGAAAGAAGAAACGAAAAACATAATTTTGGATTTTAAAAAACAAAAACAAACAATCTCAACGTATGAAGGACTAGCTGCGGCGCCTAGGCATGGATTCCCAATTCCAATTTTGGTCCTGTCTAGTTTCTTTACTGGCACATGAAAATGTCAGGGTCCAATAGCGAGTTGACCATGTCCTGCCAATCGGACTAGACATTACTTACCGGTACTACTCAAGTGATCGTGATAATAAACAATAATACAAATCGAATTAATCTTCCCCAGCGCCCTCGGGGTCCTGGGGGTCTCCTTGATGAACCAAAATATCCAATTAACGGGCGCCAGGACAACAAATTCGGTCTCGGTGTTTTCGATCCTTATTACTTTGTTCCCCCGTTATTCATCCAAGTTTTGCCGTCCATACAACCAACCGGGGGACCTAGAAGAGCTGTGGAGGGGTCATATGAGAAACTTGTGCAGGTTAATAACACACTAAAGCAAGCAAAAAATAAATACATAAATAAATAAATAAAAATAAAGACTAATGATATGCGATGTCGACCCTTTGGGCCCATTTGGAGGTCATTGTTCTCTTTTCATACAAAACACAACACATATTTAACCCGAGAGTCAAGCCAAGGCGCACTTGGGGGAGGTTTTCACGTTGGTGGGCTGTGAACGCCTCGAAACGCGCAGACCTCTCGTATTTCCCTTGAACCGGATTTCGGCGGGCTGTGCAGGTCATGATGAGGAGTCGTCAGGTCAGCGTTGACTTTCATCCTAGAAAGAGTCCCAAAGATTTGCTCGCGCCAAATAAAACCGCACCGTAGTCACTGTGCTTATACTGGGTGTGAGAGCTAATCCAGTTAGCCTTGGTTCATTTTCCGCGACACACCTTCTACACCAAGTCACGTGGAGAAGAACCAGAAAGCAGCTTTTGTTTGATTCGCACCAAAAAGCAAGCTTGACCTATCGGATTTAAGGGAATTTATAGAGTGAAACCCTTGACACAGTGTGCCCGTACCCCAAGCGATTGGATTGACGGAAGAAGGAACGCCTTTTCCTTTGATCCGCTTCGAACTGATGAACATCGGACTCCATATTGCCGCTTTGTTAGGTGGCACTCTGTGGCACATTTGTGTCATGATCAAAGAGAAAAAAAAAAAAAAAAAAAAAAAAAAAAACGTTTACCTGGTTTTCGTGATCCAATAACAGGATAGAACATACTGACGCGGAAATCGCCACAAACGCGACTTTGTGATTTTGGATCGAAGAGGGTTCCCTGTTGCTGACCCTGACGTGTGTTGGCGGTGACGACAGACTCCGCCGCTCCATTGGATGATCATTGGATCCGGCAGATCCAGCTTCAGTGTCACCTACCCTCTCAAAGGTAACGAGGAAAAAAAAAAAAAAAAAAAAGCAGACAGAACAGATCGAAAAGCCGCACAACCACAAACAAGCTCCCAACCATCCCATCAAAAACTGCGTAATGGTGGCGGGATTTGGTTGTCCCTTGCTGCAGCTGCTCCCATGCTTTTCGACTGTGACTGGTCGTGACGATTAAATCAGGCACAAACCCTCATAGGGCCCTGGAGCAGAAATAAGCAATGTGATCCAAAGGCGGCGCTGGTTCGCGTGAAACGCGGTTCTGTGGCTGGCATAAGCAACTGCAAAAGAGAGGAGCGACGGCTGTTCAGCTTGCCTGGATGGCCTATTACACCACTTGTTGCTTGACATATCTACACCCAGGAACACACACACACACACACACCCATACACAAAAGAGATGATCGGATCCAGACATAAAAATATGTATCGGTCCTAAATGATGACCCCTTCCTCATCTAAGCCATCCATGGTCAATAACGCACTAATTTGCCCACGCAGCCACGAGCAACGGGTACCGGCTGGCATCGGTGGCATGGGGATGCGTGAATTCAGCAGCACCACCTGCCTGGTTGCTCTTTTCTCCAGTTTCCCATGGGTGATGCATGCTGCAGGTCGCGAAGGCTAGCTCTACGGTTTGAGACATGGCTGGTCTGTTTGCTCCCCATCTTTTCTTTGTTCTCATTGACACAGTAAAAACCTTAGTTGCAATCGCCCTGGGTCTCGCCCTCTTTTTTTTGGTCTTATTTTTCTTCACCGCTGAATTGGGGGGCGGTCAAATCATTTCGCAGGCCAATTATACCGCAAGTAGCGATCTGAGACCCCCCTCCAACGCTGGTCCAGTCAAGGTTCTCCCCCGCGCGCGCCCAACGGAACAAACAAACCTGCAGAGCTAGGGACTAGGGCGCTTGCTGTTCACCATAGATGACCCGTTTTGACCACTCAGGCAGGTGAGGCTGCGAGGAGGCCCAGATGATATCCATGGAGTCTTGCCAGTTTTGAGTGACAGTGACGGGAATTGAGGATCGCGGGACGTGACCCCAATTATTCAACCAGCAGGGCGGTTGGGTATTTGGTGAAATCTGCACGGTAGCACGCTGCAGTGTTGCTTTTCTTTTTCTTTTTCTTGGTGATATCTTTCTTGGTTCTTCTGCTCGAACCCCCAGAGGCAGAAAGCAAGCAAACTTGCTGTATGAGTGTCTGGGCGGCATTTGTCAACTGAGCACCGCCGCAAGAACTAAAGCGACGCCCGGCTGATGCCAAGTACCAGAGTCCGCCACATTGTATCACGGATTATGTTTCTCCAACTTTCCAGGACAAATCCCGTTATGTCCAGATGCGGAGCAATTCCGGTAGTAAGTTGGAAGTGGTAATTCTCAGCCACTCAGCAAAACGATGTCGGCCCTGACCCTTACATTACGGTTGCACAGGTAACTTGTAGGGTACTATATTATTCAGTCCCTTTGCAAGGTAACCAAAAGAAGATCGAATCTCAACAAGTTCTACAGTATTGAGACACCACTCATCTAACGGGCTAGATTTCCCCTGTGGACTTGATGGCAAATTGAACGTGGAGCGCCTCTATGGGCTTATTCAAGGTACTCCGTGGACATGGCAAACCCCACGTGGGGTCGTCATACTGTAGACCATGACACGCATAATTTCCATCAATATCCGTAGGCACGTACGTCCGGATCGGAGGAAGGGTGCGGTAGGCGGAAGCATCGGTGCGGGTCACCATATTGGGAGAGAATGCATTACAATTGGGGAGGGAACACATCAGACTAAAACTGGGGAAGGGTGATTTTGAACGAACGACCACGCAGGCGTTGTGTTGAACCAACCACAACGAGAAACAAAATAATCACTTTGAAATAAATCCTAACCCCTTTCGAGATGGAGGGAGTGAGTGGGCTTGCCTGCATAATTAAAACGCAACCCACCCGCCCTTCGCTCACCTTCCGCGACGCCTATGTTACTGACAAATGCGAGAAATCACGTCCGTATCGAAGACCTTGATTCATCCACACCTACCTACCAGGCTTGCCAGGCAGGCAGTCTTGGCAAGCCGCTCAAATACTATCGGCTCATCGTACGTATTCGGTAGGGTAATATGCCGGGGGGTGCAAAAATGATCGAACGGATGACTCTTTTTCCCAAATCAGTTATGGATAGCAAACCCCTCCCGGAGACTCAGAAAAGGCTTGCTAATGGAATACCGTAGGTTGACGGGGCATTTTTGCCTAGGGGATTCGTGGCTCGGATCGGGGGCGAAGAAGAAATTGGTAGTGTATGCAGGACAGACGTCACCTGTCATGTTTGGCACAGCCCTCGCACACCCGCGATCTGGGCCTAGGGCCTGATCTTATTCCGCAGTGATCAAAGGAAAACGAAAACGTGTCTGTTATGATGGTGCCAAACCAGAAACCTATGGGTGGCGGAGGCGGACACCTGCACTGTCTCCCGGGGGTCATGGCCTGGGATGCTTGATGTCCAAGTACCGAAATACATGAGCCATGTATTCGTCCAGTGAGATGTTTAGCTTTGTCTGATGTCAGGAAAGCTCTATTCCACTTAGGGTATTTTTTGTATGAAACACGGTGCCTTCGTCCCTACTAAGGTATGCCACTACTCCAATGGGGTGTCCAAAAATAACCCTTGTTTTTAATACAAAAAAATACTGAAAAAAGAATTTCTTGACTGGAAAACAGCCTTGCAGCTTATGACCTCGTGCATCGTCCCTCGCTCCAATGGTATTGTAGAGCCCCTCGCGCGCGCATACACCCACACCCACCACAAGCAGCCGCCCCCCAGTCAGCGTGCCGACCACGCAACGAGCGGGAGGGGGAGGGGTTTTAGCACGGAGTGCGTTCCGCATTCTGCACCACGCGCATCTGGCGGTGGCCAGCAACAACGCTGTATTGAAGCCCCTGTTCCCCAATCTTTTCGAACCTGACCCCGGGAATGCAGACCTCGCCTAGGAAGTTTGCAATATAGTAGGATAAATATCAAAGAAGAAAAACATGTCGCAACATGGTTGTCTCCGGTGACCTTTCTTTTTTTCCAAGCCTTTTCCTTGTCTGGCCGTCCAAACAGATATATGATCGCACGAATAGCGCGGTTCGCTCATCAAACGGTTAATGAACCACATCTCGCCACGACAGCCCAGCCTCTCTAATCACAGGGAATGGCGGCGAAAGGGAGTGGAAGTGATATCACTGACTGGGAGTGGATTCGGTGCTGTGTACAACCGGGGATTTCCCGGATGTTCGATTCTCTGTTTATCCGTGGTTGTGGTGGTTCTCATCGATCGGACAAACTATTTCCAGATAACTAGTATATTAATATTTTATCTACATTTTTTTTTCTGTTACAGTAGATTTCCTGCCATGTGTCTCCATTCTTAGTTGGCATCATAACAAGACACTCTTGCGGAAGGTTCTATGCCTTTCGAGAATAGGCTGAAAATCAAGAGTGCCGGTAGTATTTCGAATCCGCAATTTCCGTGTCGTCGTATAACCGTTGATACCCACCCCATGCACGAGACAACTTAAATCTTGCCCAGAAACACTCCACCTGCCCAGCAAGGACGAGGCAAAGAAAATGTGCGTCTGGGCGATTTCTAATTTGATTTTAGACGCTGGGAGAAGCCCCGTCGGCCAGCCACGTTCAAGGGACCACTTGTGATAATGCGCGGCTTTTTTCGCACTTGCACATGATAGACCATGAAACCCCTCAGTTTATTGGCGAGCGTCATCGGGGTCTGGAAGTCACCCCCTCCCATCTTCTCAGTCACAAAGCTCGGCTTGGACCCTCGGTCGAGAAATTCATGACGACGTGCGATCCTAGTAAATCTGCTCAGGGTCCTGAGTATCGATTCTCGATTCCCGTCATCGAATAATGAAGACTTCTAGCCCCAATCAGCAACCAGCACTGACATAGTCAGTGGGTATGAGCTACTGGTAGTTGTAGTTCTAGGCTGGTTCTAGTCTTGGTAGAGAGTCAGGACTGCCGGAATCCGGAAAGTCTATATCTGTTAGATCTACGACAATAGAATCGATCTTATAGAGATACCCAACAAACATTGAGATGTTTACCTTGGGCTTGCTGGGGGGCAGAGTCAAGTAACCCGAGTAGCACTTACCGACATCGCACCGTCAAGACCATCATCACACACCTTGTTTTCTTCTTCTTTTTTTTTCCTTCATTTTTTTTTTTCGAGTTTTATCAGGGTCCAGACCACGCTTCTTCGCACTTCCACTACGATACAGCGCCACGTACTCCGCGGGCTACTTCCTCCAGGCTAGCGTCGCCACTTGCCCAAGGACGCCTTGGATAGATCACGAGGTTGTTTCTAAAACCTGCTAGAAGACACCATCGATTTAGTAGTTCCTCCCCGGAAAACATGTTCCGTTTGCCGCCTCGCCGTTGGTAGGCGTGTAAACAGCAAACCTGTTCTTAGTCATGGCAAGATACGAAAGAACCAAGGGCTTGAGAGACACCTTGACACATACCGTAACAGGATGTCTTGCGTGGCATCGCACACCCGAGAGACATAGGACCCTGGCTTTGAATCCTCTTGACTACTTCCCGTGATCAGCACCCCCTGGAATAACTGCCACGACTTGACCACAGACTCTTTCACATAGGAGGGCATTAGTGAGGGGTTGGGTTTAGGTTAACACTTAGTCGGCATAGGCTGTTTGTTCCAGATCTCGAAATTACTATACGTGGATAAAACATTGTATCGCCTCTTAACACCAGTAAGGTTGCCCCAAAACTCCCTCTGCAACGCCTAGGAGGGCGGAAAATACCTATCATACAAAGGCGTGTGGCCCGGACATACGTGGCTCGGACAGTCGACTGAGAAAAAAAAAAAAAGCCAGTCCTGTGAGATTGGCGTATGTTTACCCCGTGAACACATGCCTCCCTACCCATGCTACCTCATGATTCATCGCGCATTTGCACGATTGCGTGTGCCAACACTCCAAAACCTCTCGCGTAGGTCTTCACACCATCTTCACCATCGGCACAATCGCCTTGTCAATGACCGGATCCCTCCTACATGCGGCCTCCTTCTCCGGCCCCCACTTAGAGTGCCACTCGCGCTCCCGCTGCTGAGCTTGGTCAAATGCTGCTCGGCACTCGGCCGGCAGCAGGTCCCTGATTTCGTCCGGGACAGCCGAGAGCCCGCGGAACGGCGCAAGGAAGTCAATGCTGCCACGGTGGCGTGTGCCGCCATTCGCGCAACCAGCCCTATCGCCGTCTATGAAGAAGCGCCGGTCATACGATGCTGGCGCGATTCCTGAAGGCGGCGTCTCAAGGACGGTGTCGACCACGCGGAAGTTTCGGGGCACTGTTGGAGGCAGAGGCTTGAAGATTGTGGAGCCTGATGTGCCGTCGTTGTCTTGTAATTTTGATTGCTCATGCTGCTGCTGCTGCTGTTCAAGCGGAACTGATTCAATGCGAGCATGGGTAGGCTGCATCGTAGCTGGGTAGTGCATCATATTTGTGTGCACGTCGTAGACTCCTTGCAGGTTGGCCTGACGCATGCCGGTCAAGATAGAGTTGAAGTTGCTGTGGATGATATTGTTAGCATAACCAGTTGTTCCATCTGGATCAGCTGAATGGGGACTTACCTGGCCTCCTTTGCATGCTCATACATCCAGTTGGTGTCATTGACAGCAACACGCCGCTTTTTGGGTGCCACAAACACGCCAGTCTGCTGCGGAACCACAGGCGCTGCAGAATGGTAAACGCTAGAAGCACCGTGCCATGCCACATACTGGTTCTTATTGTAGGGTTCGCCAACAACAAAATGATCATTTGGATCGGCCAACTCGCCCTCAACAACACCCTCCATCCTCGCCTTGCTCACCTCGTAGTCGTCAATGATGCGCCGCCCGCCGACGATGATGAGGGCACCAAACTCCCTGAACACAGACCGTGCCGTGACGATACCTATTGACCGACCCTTGTAGCTGTGTGGGATGATCTCTCGTTCGATCATGTCGCGCTTCTCCTCGTCGTCCACTATGACCTTGGTCAACCGCAGGTGCTTGGTGAAGAAGAGGTACGAGTCCCTGAATCCCACGCAACGCGCAGGTTCCGTCGACAACATGTAGAGCCTGTCGCCACGGCCGGCGACTGTGAACGTCCGACACCTGTACTCGCGCCCTCCCTGCAGGTTGCCGTTCTTGTCCACCTTGGTCTCTCCTTCGGGATCCTCAGGGAGCGCAACCTCATCGTTGATGATATCCATCATGGTGCCTTCTTTATCGACAGCCTGCTGCGTCGGTGCCAAACTTGCGCCCTTACGGCCGCCACGGCCGCGCCAGCCTCCCCGGCCACGCCGACGGGGCGTGTTGAGTTCGCTCTCGCGCACAGGCACCTCAATCATGTTGTCCCAGTCTGGCGGGCGATTCTTGGGCGGCCGGCCAAGTCGCTTGCGCCGGACTGTCTGAACTGGGGGCGGGGATGGTGACTTTGCAGTCTCTTCCTCCTCATCCTCCGCCTCTTCGGCGGGCTGCTCGTCGTCTTCCTCCTCATCACCGCCTGACTTGTTCTCGTCATCCTCGTCCTCAGCCTCGGGTTCATGTGCGGGGTCCTCTTCCTCATCTTCGTTGTCGTTATCCTTGGATTGTTCCGCTTCTGGTGCTGCATCTGCCATGGGCTCATCTTCGTCCATCGTTTGGTAGTGTTTGGGCGTGCTTTCTATTTCGGATGTTATGCGCATTAATAACGAGAATGCAATGACAAGGAGGGGCTGTTTGTCCCGCAAGGTAGATCATCGCCGGTGGTGGTATATCATGATATGACACATGGCAGGAGTAGTGGACCTACCTAGGGCTGCTGCTGCCCGTCGCGCCGCTGCGCGGCCGGACCGGCGTCCCATTTTGCAATGGGTACCGCAGGAATTGTTTTCGGCAAACTATGATCTATATGTTCCAGGCTATAGAGGTGCACCTAAGAAAATTAGAGTGATGATGATACAATTTTTGATTGGCGGCGGTGGTGCTGCTGCTTTGAATAGATGCGCTCAATGCCTTTCACTTCACGCGTCGTTGGACAGCTACTTCAGAAAGTCGCTGGCGCCCTTTCTGCGCGTGAGATTATTGGATTCTATGTTGCGACAAGTGGGGCACTCGCCAGTCTCCACATTGTAAAAAAAAACCCTAACCCGCAGTCCGAGGTTGCTGTTGCTGCCTGGACACTGGACATGCTGGGAAAGGCCTGCCACTTGCATTTGACATTGCAAGGGTCCAGTAGCAGCAGTGGCGGTCATGCCCCGGCCCGTGACGTTGGCTGTGTGCAAGTGTGTGACCGCTGCCCCGCCATCAAGAAACACTCCGATCCTGGTGACACTGCCTTTGCTTGAAGAGCTATCAGCAAAGGTCGGACACCCGTCGCCCTAGAAGAATCGCTCATTCGGACCTACCACAGCCGGCCCGCCTCGCGTACGGTCACGAGAAATCCCACAATCTGGGCCTAAACAATCTAGACCGGAACCGTCTTGCCACTCAACCTAGACCCAGGGGCCTAGCTGCGCTTGGTCGTAGATCCAAACTCAATTGATTTCCGACTTACCTACGTATTGGATACCAGACCTTTCCCAATAGGACCTCAAACACCGGGCACGGAGCCCCACCGGTTGAGCTCCGTTGCATGTCGTCTTCCGACCGAACGGGCCAGGAGTCCAAGGTCACGAGCTCCGTCTGGGAACATGCTCCTCAGGTCACCACAGCTGCAGAGTTGAACGCGTCTCTGCCTGTCGCATCCCCTGAAGCAGACCTGAAGCACCCGTCGATCACCACGGCTTCCAACATGGCTCCACGAGACGAGAACCAGACCAACGGTCGGGTCGAGGACCTGATAGACCTCAACGAGGCACCGTCACTCTCAGCTACAGAAGTCGTCAAGGACAAGACGGTAACTGGCACGGAATCAAGATCTACAACCGAGCCACCAGCCCAGGAACCTGCCGAAACTATGGATTCGTCGATAGCAACCCTCAAGCCCACTAGTGCACCCTCAACAACTATTGCAACACAGTACTTGACCATCGAGGCCAGCACCTACGTCGACCCAACCCCACCGACCCCAGATGCTTCACGACCACCTTCCCGAACGCCTTCCAACGCCCGTCGATCCTCGGATGCAACCTCGCCAGCCCCCTCCGATGGGGCATATGACTTCGACAAGCGGTATGTCAGCGAAGATGAACAGGAACACGGAGGGAGCAGCAGCCGCTCTGAGATTCAGAGCATCATGGAACAGTTCACTGGTGACGGCGGCGGCCCAGGGGCCGATGAGGTCATGTCGCCAAGACTTGAGATTGCTGGGCCCCTGCTCGGAACACCGCAGCAGCACCCGCCCAGAAAGTCGAGTCTTGAGCCGCTGGCGCCGAGCATCGCATCGCAGTTTCAAGATCTGAATGTGTCAGCCTCTCCACCATCTGCAGGGAAGGCCAAGGAGGTGGCAGTGGAGGATGAGGCGGGACCACCGGTGCCGCCCAAGGACATCACCATTCCTGACCCAGCGACGTCGCAAGAAAGTCTGGGCGAGCAAGTGCTTTCGCCAACTGTATCGATGCACCGGCCTCCACCGCCAGAGCCCGACGAAGAGCCAGCCCTCCCGTTTGACTTCCACCGCTTCCTCGAACAGTTGCGGAATAAGAAGGCCGACCCTGTAGCCCGGTACCTGAAGTCATTTCTATCCGAATTTGGAAAGCGGCAGTGGATGGTTCATGAGCAAGTCAAGATTATTGGTGATTTCCTTGCTTTCATTGCCAACAAGATGGCTCAGTGTGACGTATGGCGTGAGGTTTCGGACGCCGAGTTCGACAATGCGCGCGAGGGCATGGAAAAGCTCGTCATGAACCGCCTCTATACGCAGACCTTCTCGCCTGCCATACCTCCGCCGCAGCCCATACCAGGGTCCAAGCCAAACAGGAAGCGAGGCGGCGAGCGGCCGATGGGGCCTGGAAGGAGAGGTCAGCATCAGGAGGACGTGGAAAGAGATGAGATCCTGGCTCAAAAGATCAAGATCTATGGTTGGGTGAGGGAAGAACACTTGGACATACCCCCGATCGCTGAGAGTGGACGAAGGTTTTTGAAGCTCGCACAGCAGGAGCTACTCAAGATATCAACATATCGAGCACCACGTGACAAGATAATATGTGTTTTGAACTGCTGCAAGGTTATATTCGGTACGTATTGTCACCCAGGTACGACGCAGTCGAAGGGCCAGATATTGTTTCTAACAGTTTCCATAGGACTGCTAAAACACTCCAAGTCGGACTCATCAGCCGATTCTTTCATGCCGCTACTCATCTATGTTGTCCTCCAAGCCAACCCTGATCATTTGGTTTCCAATGTGCAGTACATATTACGATTTAGGAACCAAGACAAGCTGGGTGGCGAGGCTGGATATTATCTCTCATCACTGGTACGTCCCATGAACAGGCCACTATAATTTCGAGTTATACAGAACAAAACTGATAATATTTCTGAAAAAAAAAACATAGATGGGCGCAGTGCAGTTCGTGGAAAATATGGACCGTACAACCCTGACCATCACTGACAACGAGTTCGAACAAAACGTCGAACGGGCCGTCATGGAAATTGCGGAGAAGCACCCGCCGCAGTCACCACCCCTTCCACCCTCACAGTCAGAAAAGCCACATTATCAGTCTCATCATAGCAGAAATCACCATAATGCCGGTGAATCATCATCAACCTCAGCGAGACCATCTTTTGATATCATCTCCGACGGCAACAGGCCTGGCACGCCGCGGCGCTCTACTGACGGCGGCGAATCCTCAGATGTGGAAAAGGAGGCCCCGATTTCGGGCCTGCTGCGATCCATTCAGCGACCACTCAGCCATATAGGACGCATGTTCACGGAAGAACCGACGCCGGTCTCGGGCCCGAGTCGAGATAGCCCTGTGCATACCCCACAGGCGCGGCGATCCGAGGAGGCTCAGGGGCAACAGCAGCAAAAGGCTCGACAGCACCTGTCAGCAGAGGAGGCGGCGGCAAGGCAGGCCAGCGCAGAGGCGGCAGAGGCACAGAGGCTTCACCGTGCCGAGCATGCCAACATTGTTGAAACGCTGGCGGGCATGTTTCCAGACTTGGATCGTGATATCATCAGCGATGTCGTGTATCAGAAGGAGGGAAGGTGAGTTTTCTTCTTTCCAAGACTGCTTTTTCCAAGGCTACTTTTTCCTCTTTGATAAATTGAGGCATATCCTAATACTGTGATTGATGACAGGGTTGGATTGGCTGTAGACGCGTGCCTGGCGCTGTCTGCATGACGAGATGAGGGGATGGTATTTTTTGACGAGACTTATCTATGGCCATACAGATATATATACTGGTGATGCACGAAGCCAAGTATATCCTTACCTGCGACCGACGATGACGCTGTCTTGCAGCTGGGAGGCTAATTGCTAATATCGGAGGATGACGGCCAGCATCTGCTACCAACACTGGGGAGACCGAGTTTGACGTTTTAGCCAGCAGCATTGCTCATTTCTCCACAACAAAATGTGACACTGTACCTTGATTGAATCGAGACACAGTCACATTGTACAGGTGTTTCATGTTGGCGAGGCAGAAGGTTGGTTCTCAGTATACTCAGAACAGAAATACTGGATATTTCAATTCCGGAGGACGAGTTGTGCCGCATAGTTTGGTCGAACCCAATGACAAACTTTTGCCCGCAAAACACGCGACTGCACTATTTGGATCTGGATGTGTAACGTCTTGAACCCCTTCATCATAATGATAAAAACTTGAGAGGATTCAACCGTCATCCTCGCCATCCAGGAGAGCTTTTCTCGCAACCCCCCTCTTACCCTCCTCACCCTACGAGGTAAATCTTTCATCACTATAAAACATGAGGCAGGGAATCATGTCACTGATCTTGAGAGCTAGCTCGTGAACGAAAGTTCCATCTTTCTCCTCAGTCGAGACTGACCAAAATCCTTGCAGTTTTGCTCCTCTTCGCAGCCAAGCCTCCGCTTCCGTGACCGACCCCGAGGCTCCTCCTTTTGCCGCTCGGCAGGGTCTAACACATCCAGATAGGGGTCGTACCTTACAGAGGCATCTGTCCCGAAGTACCCGCTGCCATACAGACTGAGGCTCACCTCTCCCAGCAGATCCTCAGCGTCATTGGCAGACATCGGCGCGCTTCTTCTATTCGGGGAGCGGGACCTGGAATTCATCCAAATCCTCTTGCAAAACTCGGGACTAGCCTCTTCGATCCCCCCCATTGGCTGTTCTCCTCGTTACAGAGGAGTAGTCGCCTCGGCACACGCGTCGCGGGGAGGAATCTATCGAAGATATCAGGACTCAAGATGGTCCAGGCAAATCGCGCGAAGAGACACTCTACCGTCACCGTCTCGGGGATCGGGTGAGTCGCGCGGTTGTGCCAGAGGTTCGGGAGCTGCCCACTGGCCGTCGAGTTGAAGACATGCACAACGAGCTGCGGCGGCTTCCGCTCTGCTGTGGCTCCGTCGCGACCTGAAGCGGCCTCACTGACGTCTCCCCCGCTCTTTTCACCAACCTTGGGAACAAGACAAAAATGCCTCTCGTCAAAAACGCGATGGAGATCCGCCCTAATCATCAATAGGTTCCCTGGTCCGTCAACCGAGTGGCGTGAGCACAGCTGCGTAGGCGAGTAGTCTTGCATGCCATTCAGACTCCACTACTCTTCCTCGCCGGTCGGTAGCAGGTGCGCCACTTCCAGGCCGTCGCCGTATTTGGAGAGTATACAGTACTGCGAGGCCAACCCTTTTCTCCTGGGCGATGCCGTCGCATCTGCCGCCCATCTTTGCCACAGGGGGTGGCAGATTGTCATGGGGGAAGCGCCAGTGTGAGAAGCGCGACACGACGGGATATGGGGGGGTTCGAGCGGGCCGGGAAGTTGAAAGAAGTACTCTGGCTCGCGCAGAATGCCGTCATCCGGGCGCTCCGCACTCACGGCGCCTCTGCAGTCCAAGGAGAAAGACCCATCGCTCCACCGGTTGCCGGCAATGAGGCCGCAGGCTACCAGCGCCGTGTCGAAGTCGACGCCGCCGTCGTCCAAAGCGGGCAGCGAGAGAAGCACTGCTTTTCCAGGGTAGCCGGGGTGAAGGAAGTAGGTCACGCGGCGTCGCTGTGCCGTCCAAGGGCTGTGGTCCCGGTTGAGCTTCGGGCTGGTTTGCAGCGGGACGCAGTTGCATCTTGTGTTGTGTTTTGTTATGGTAATGAATTGAAAGGGGATAGGGTCTGTTTCGGGTTAGAACGTGTGGGTATAGTACACACCCTTGAATGGACAAAAAGAGATCGTGGTGGGGAGGACATTTTATAACCCTTCCAATCAATGAACGCAACAGCAGGCACACTCTCAGCAGGGACCCATGCAAGTGGGGACAAAGTCAAATTCACCAGAAAATGGGCTGTCTGGGGTGCAACTACCCAAATCACCTGCATAACAATTAGCAGTAGACTAAACCCGGATTCCACCCCCAATCGCACCTTATCCATGACCTCTTGCCATGTAGCATTTAGGGATGTGGTTCTACTTTTAACAAGCGCCTAGGGGCTATATAAACTCAACGTTGGAAGGCTTGAGTTTGGCATGAGGCCGCCGCCCGCTGCTAACCAGCCCAGGCCCTCTCCCTTGTCTACTTCCCAACCAGCATCGCCGTCTGCTCGCCTAGGTCCCTTTCCAGCTCAGACTTTGTCAGGCCGCTCCATCCCTCTCCTGCCCTGATAACCCCCCCTCTCGTCGAGGCGTCGATGCAGGTCCCTGTTGAGCTCCTTCAGGTCATCGACGTATCGGGCTCGGACGTCCCTGGTGGTCCTCCAGCTGCCAGAGTCTTTTCGCAGGCCGCTAGTAAAAGTTTCCGACGCGGGGCGGCGCATACCGGAGAGCTCGAAGCGCTCCTTCCAGTCCATTCCCATGTCCACCAGCTTGCTGTGGTAGTCGTCGTAGGTGCTTTGCTCGAGGTCGATGAGTTGGTTCAACAAACTCAACTGTTTTTTTTTTTTTGTTTTGTTTTGTATTCATTGCTACGGTCAGCTTCGGCTCGTGGTTGGAATCAACAAGGTTATTATGGGGTTTTGTTTATTGGCGAACCTCGTTTTCCCTTGCATGAGGAAAGATGAGCGATGAAAGTATGTCGCAAATGATGTCGCAAATGAGCTGAAATAGATTCATTTTGAATATTATACCGGGTGGTGTTGTTAATTCTCCCAACTGCTTCTTTGTTTCTCGTCTTGGCTTTCTTTGATCTCTCCCTCTTTCTCTCTCATACTTTCTTTTTCTTCTAAATAATGTAATGACCAAAAGAAGAAGCGAGTGGTTCTTTACTATGTTGTGCTGCGCAATGTATGTTCCAGCGGGGGGCGGTGCAGTATGGGCCCCGAACCTCTAAGCACGCCATACTCCCCTGTTTGGATCCCTGTCCAAAAGGAGTTTTGTGCTCCTTATACAAGTGGAGTGAGTGGCTGTCCTACTGAGGTAGAACCAGACTGGGACCCTTGAAATCATCGAGGGGCCCAACGTCAGCAAAGGATTTCGCCGGCTAATTTCGGTTCGATCTCCTCCCCGCCAATCACGTTCATGGAAAGGAGCTGGGATCTTGGCCACCCCTGTTTCTACGTATATGATTTCCACTCACGATGCAAGCGGATAAGGCAGGTAGGTATCTAGGTAGGTGCCTGGTAGGTTTACTACTATGTATGGTACATAGCTAGGGTTCCGACATCAGCCACAGTTACGGGTCTCCTCCACCGGCTCAACTAGACGCTTCAGTATCTCAACCTTTACTACAATAGGGGCAACCGGTCTCTGCCTTGAGGACTTACTGGGGG
>NC_043740.1:4596162-4625888 GCF_004337985.1 Pyricularia pennisetigena
TTTTTTTTTTTTTTTTCGTTTTGCTACTCACTCCATCATCAACGCCTGCGCTTTTATCACGACAGCTTCCTTGACGACTACCATCTTTTCTGTTCCATCCCCTTTTGAGCACTTGCCACATCTTACTTTATCGGTTCGCCCAACGACGCAGGACTTTATACACACGCATAGATCATCAAAAATGCGCGTCAAGAATTGTATCGCCTGGGTACTGATGCTGAGTCCTGCCTTTGGCAAACCCGTCCCCGCCCCAATGCCTCCAGTAGACCCCTCGGGCGGTAACAATGGAGGAGGAGGCGGCGGCGGCGGCGGGTCGACGGGAACCACCCCCTTCCAGGGTGCGGCGCTGGGTGCTAGTGCTGTCTTAACCTTGGCAACCTTTTGCCTCAACTGGCTGAGAACGGGCAAGACCAACGAGGTAAGTACTCCTCGGGACCCAGTTGACTTGGCCCCACTGCGTAATGTCGCTCCCATAGACGTCTCCCCCCAACCCAAACTTGAGAGATGTTATATTTTTTCCTTTCTTTTCTCTTCTAATTCTCCAAACCTCGATAGCAAGGAAATTGGGAAAAAGGCTTTGAGGCAGATTGTACAAACTTGGAGAAGGCAGTCACCGAAATCGAGACTTACGAGAGCCAGTTGAGCAAGACAAAGACCGGCAAGGACGACATTGACATTGTATCTGATTGGGTCTTTCAAACCAGGAATGAAATCAGGCAGCTCAGAAACAGTGTGACTGGGAACCGAATGCAGAAAGCCGATTCGACCTCTCACCAGACAACAGCGCTGAGAAAGGGATGCGAAAACCTCGAGGCCATCAAGACGAGGGTCAACCAACGGATGGCCGAGGTCGGGGCGCGGCTGGATAAAGCCCGCAGCAAGGCCCAGGGAGGGACCACCAGGAGCGTCGGGACCCAGACCTCGGACGGCAGACGGGGCTCCCTCGGCTCACAGAACCCGGTCATGAGCGGGGCGCTCGGGGGCCTGCAGGGCGGCGGGAGCAGCCCACCGAGCTCTCCGGCAACGTCGTCGCCCGGCCGCGGCAGGGCCAGCGCGTCCGACAAATCGTCGCCGTCCCTGTCCAGGTCGGGATCCCAGAGCGGGCGACAGGGGAGCATCTCGACGGCCAGCACCGACTCCAGGCTGGGCGGCGACCTGGTCCCGACGTCGGCGCGGCCCGAGCTGCCGCTGCGAGGGGGCTCTTCGACCGGCGTCGACCTGACGCAGCAGCAACAGCTGCAGAAGACGTCGACCTCCAGGTCGACGGGCAGCAGCGGCAAGTCCGCAAAGGCCGATGCCGCCGGCAGCCAGAAGAGCGGTGGTGGCAATGGCGGCTCGCCCAAGAAGGGCAAAATCGGGGACCCGTCCAAGAACAGCCGTCGCAGTATCATTGCCAAACGCAGACTTCCTCTTTACTTTGAAGTTTAGGTATTTCGTCCTTGGGAGGGGACGTCGTGGGGCCTGCTGCGCCGCTTTGGCGAATGGAGCTGCATCGAAGAGTGCGATGTGGAGGCGTATGGTCTATTAGCATCGGAATGGGGTTATGGTTTATCAGCATCGCGACGGAGTTACGGTTTATTGTTTTTTTTTTTTTTTTTTTTTTTTCTCTTTTTCTTATATTCTGCCTTTGCCGGATGATGATTATCTGTTCCGCCCGTTTTCGAAGCAGCATATATGTGTCTTTGTGAATAAGCGTATGCAAAACAGGTTTGTCAGCAGCTTACATGTTGCAACGGGCATATCTCAAGATGAATATATTTGTGAAGCATTCGGGTTGACACTGGCCTCATTCCTCCAATGTAGCAATGTGGCCCAAAGTATAACCTCGTCGAATATAGTGACAGGGTGTCCACGAGATCCCCGATGAACCATGCTTTTCGACCACGGAATATGTTGGTCGTCTTTGCTGTATTACATTAATTACATTTTAGACGCTGCTCCATGCAAAAAGACCAACCCACGATATGAACAAAGCAATCCATACCGTGTACATCCTCTTGCAAAGCCCAGCACATCGGGCATTACCGCCGCAAACAAGTCCTTACTCCCCCTTCTTGGTCGGCTTCATGTCGGCAACATACGGCTTCCACCAGCGCTCGACCAGCTCCTCGTCCCGCCAGCCGCTAAAGTCGTAGTTCGTCAGGCCCCACGTGTCCTCAAACCCCTGCCGCCCCTGCCGGCTCCTGTAGCTGCCCGCGATGCTCCACGTCATCCAGCTGACCTTGTGCTTCGTGTTGAAGCCGCGGAGGCACTTTTGCAGCACGTCGTTGGGGAGCGTCGTCACGTTTTGCTCGTAGCTGGTCAAAGAAGGAAGGTCGAGACGTTAGTTGGATTTTCATTGAAACAAGAAGATCCCGGTATAACCGCAGAAAAAGCACAAAAAAACGACCGAAGGGAGGACAAAAAAAAAAAAAAAGACGTACCCAAACTCGGAAAAGATAACGGGCGTCAACCTGACCGCCTCCTCGCAGTCCAACCCGAGCGTCTCGTTGGCACAGGCGGCGGGCGCGTCCATGCCGAGCGCGTTGAAGCCGTTGCGGTACAGATTCGCCTCGACGACGTCGCAGTCGCCCGTGTCCTGGTCCTCGGACATGTGGTACATGTGCAGCTCCCAGACGAGCTTGTCGCTCCAGGGGTGGGCGGCGAGGTCAAAGACCTGCGGCGGCCTCCTGCCGGCGTCCCTGATGGCGGTGCAGCGGTAGCACGGGGCCGAGAGCAGGTTCCTGCCCGCCGTGAGGGCCGACAGGTCCTGGTCGTACTGCATGCCGGACCAGGTGATGAGCAGGTCCGGGTTCGCGGCGTGGATGGCGTCGGCGCCGGCCGTCATGTTGCCGACCAGCGTCTGCCAGTTGTAGTAGAGGTCGGTGCGGTTCCACGACTCGCGGAGCTCGTTGCGCAGCGACAGGCCCAGCACGTTGGGGTGCGCCTTGGCCCAGCCGGCGACGTACGACAGCCCGCGCTTCCACCTCTCGACGTCAAAGTGCACGTCGCCGAACCAGGCGTTGCCGTCCATGTGGCTGCAGCACCACTGGGCCTTGTGGACGTGCACGTCCGGGATGGCGTAGATGCCGCGCTCGGCGGCGGCGTCGAGGATGTCGCCCCAGAGCTCGAAGCGGGTCGTCTGCGTGGTCCAGCCCGGGTTGTGCCTGAGCATCTCGCGCGTGATGCGGGAGCCGTTGGCGTGGCCCAGCGCGGCCAGCGCCACCTGCAGCGGCACGTCCTCGCCGCCGCGCTCGTAGATCTCGTCCACCATCTGCGTCGCGTAGCCGAAGCGGATCACGTTGAAGCCGACGCTGGCGATGCGGTCCAGGATCTCCTCGGCAGACTGGAACTCGAGGCCCTCTGGGATCATGGTCTCGCCCGACATGGGCCAGTTGACGCCCGCGAGGGTGAGGGGCTCGCCGCGGGAGTCGACAATGTCCCTGCCGCGCGTCGAAAAGGGCGCGTACGGCCACCCTGATGACGTGGAAGGGCTGTTGGTTTGTTGGCGGCGGTGAGGGAGGGACGCGGCGCGGGCTTGGGCCATTGGGATTTCAGGCGTCGACATGACTTGTGCCGTCGCGTGGCTGGTGGCGAGAGCCAGCTGGGCGATGATCACTGACAACTTCATCTTGACTGTTGCCGTCGTCGATCACAGCGGGAGACGACTGCACTAAGATTTAGTGCAAGACTCCTTGCACAGATTGTGTGGGTCGCCGTGAAGAGAAAGCAAAGACCTTCGACCACACAACTTCGAGGAAGCTGCAAGCCATGCATCTTTTATGTAGAGTAGGTTGCCTCTCCATGTGCCCAGGCAAGCCAGGCTCCATGCTAGCCAGGGCAAAAGCCCGACCGAGTGCAACATCGCTTGCCGCTAGACATGCTCGATCGTCATGTTTACTTTTACTTTTTTTTTTTTTTTTCTCTTTCTTTCTTTTTTCTTTCCCGCTCCCAACAACCCCGTCATTACGTAGTTGCGTGCGGGGGAATGTGGAGAAATGCTTGCACTAGGGAGCCGCGAAGAACAAAAGGAGCCATACGGTAGTGAGCAGCGCCGAGGCTTTCGCGGGCTGTGTAGCGCCCCGCTGGCGCTGTCTCTCCCGAATGCTCCCCGAGGTCACGTCACCTTGTGCGCCTGTACGCTGTTAAACATCAGCAGTTCAACGAGAGCTTGACCGCCGACTTTGCAGAATACTCGACCCACGGCCCACCAAGCCGGTTCCAAGCAGGACGATTCTCGGCAGCGGGGCCGAAAGCGGGGGGCTGGAGCAGAGGTTGCGGTTGTGATGCTTGGCGTTTGGGGTAGATCGTCACCCCTGATTGGTGCGGATGAGATGGTGTGTGGTGCCAAGCTAGATCCCTCTTTGGGACTTGTGTTGCTCTGAACGACAGCCTGTTGAGTGGAGGGCGCACCGCTACATCTTTCCCTTCTCATGTCTAAACCAACTCTAAATCCATCTCCAGCTCATGGGAAGCCGGCCTAAGGGAAAACAAAACTTCTCGTTGTTGCGTCACTACCTGACCTAAAATCACACGCTGAAAGCAGAATCCATCCATGCCCAGACGCCCAGGTTGAAGAGTACAACCAAAATCACAAGAGAATCTGAATATAACGTTGTACAGTCATCACTGGCAGCACGCCGAGCAGTAGTAACATGAAAAGCAACTCACTTCTGCCTTGGCCTGAGCCTCGTGGTCACGCCCATCAAGGCAGCCCTGCCCAGGCCAAAACTGCCCCATTCACTCGCATTGTTATCCCAGGCACGTGCCTCGGCGCTCCGGTCATCCGGGCCCAACGGCCTCGTCCCACGACTGCTACCCGTCTGTACGACGTAAGCGTAAGTCGGCTTGTCTAAATGCTCGTCTTCGTCCTCTTTCTCATATTTTTTGTGGACATCCATCTGCGGCGTGGCGGTCGCATGCGTCGAACTCCCATTCCTTGTAGGACACCGGCGGCTACTACCCTTTACACCTCTAGACACCGGAACATCCCGACGAGGAGCCCCGCCGGCTGTGCTGTCGCCTCCGGCATCGCCTTGCTGCAGCTCCTCCTAGT
This sequence comes from Pyricularia pennisetigena, assembly GCF_004337985.1. Classification (NCBI taxonomy): domain Eukaryota; kingdom Fungi; phylum Ascomycota; class Sordariomycetes; order Magnaporthales; family Pyriculariaceae; genus Pyricularia; species Pyricularia pennisetigena. Next base: position 4,601,198 of record NC_043740.1, read on the forward strand.
TCGTCAACCGCTGCCCGCCCCTGCCGTCCTAGGCGACCGGGACGGGGGTGCTGCTGGCATGGTTCTGTAACTGCAGTGTGATGCCGTTCTCCTCCACCGCACGACCAATGTCGTCGTAGACGGTGTGGCTGAAGGACTCGTGGTCGTCCGGGTCCTCGAGGTGCGCGTCCACCATAGCCTCCAGCGCCCTGAGGGTCGCCCCGATCCGCGTCGTGGATGCGCCGTTTGCGTCGGGCCGCTTCCAGGCGTTATAGTTGCCTGACAGGTCCTCCCATATGCCCTCATCCGATGGTCTCGCCGAGCTGCTGATCACGGCAGCTGGCTTCCGGCCTGTGGTGGTGGCCGTTGCAATGCGTGGACCAGGACCAGACGCGGAGGAGGTAGTCAAAAGGCCCGTGGGGATCCCTACGGCGCTGCCGGTATCGTCGGCAGGGAATATGGGTAGGTTTGGGTGCAGGTTAGTGCAGTGGATGACTAGCTCGACCAGATCGGCGTGTGATAGACTGCTCAGATATGCGCGTTTCTGTATTTGTACTCAGGAGATCAGATCAGTCTCCGTTCGCAGCTTTACCTGTGCCAAAGGCAACCAGAACAGCGAACGGGCAAAAAAAAAAAGCTTACCTGACCGGATGTCCGCTTGATCCAGCTGACCTTGCCGGTACTGGTGCTCTTCGTCCCGACGTTGGAACTACTCGTCGCCGCGGAGGAAGCAGCGGCAGCAGCCTGCTCAGCCGCCGCTGCGGAAATTCCCGCCTTGGTCGCTTTCTTGCCCTCCTTCTTCTCACCGGCCTTGGTCGCGCAGCCAACACAGTGCCACGCCTTGGCCATTTCGTTGATGAAGGAATCGTCAATGTCCGGAGTGTGGCAGTTTTGGTGCCACGCGTAGTTGCACCCGTCACAGAAAACAATCAAGTTCGTCTTGGTATCCGCAACCCTCCCGCAGGCCCTGCAGGGTGTCGCCGCCGTCTTGGACTCTGGTGTCTGGTATGTCCTCCTGGTGCTGGCCGAGCTGACCAGGTCCATCTGCACGGGGTTGTACGTCTCTGGCTTTTGAATCTGCCTCCCAGACTTGGTAGTTGTGAGTGGGGTCGAGGCCGTCGAACTGGCCGGGGCTGCCGTTGGAGCCATGCGCGGGGATTCCGTGTCGGAAATATCTGGAGACGGCGATCCGTCGCGTCCTGCATCGTCCCTAACGCTCCGTTTACGCTTGTTGCCAGAGCTAGCAGGTGTGCCCTTGCCCTTCCCGGAGCCAGGTGGCCTCCCAGGTCCTCGTCCAGAGGGCGGTGGTTTCGGCTTGCCACTTCCTGGTGGTCGTCCAGGTCCCCGTTTCAGGGTTGCTGGCTTGTCACCGCCCGTTGCCGATGCTCCAGGCGTGGGCGTGCTTGGTGCAGACGCAGCCTTCGATGCCTTTGCGGCTGCAGCGGCTTTGGAAACGTGTCGACCTGGGGCATACCCGGCATTGACCTTGACAATTGCGCTCTTGCTCGAGGCGGCCTTTGACTTGCTCGTACTAGAAGTTCGAGCATAGGAAGTGGACGGGAACTGAGCCGCTGGGTTAGTAGCGTCCGGGAGAACGTCGAATCGCGCATTCTCCTCATTCAGACCAGATAGTCTTGGTGCTGGCACCGAAGCAGAGGCGGTCGAAGCGGAGGCGTTCATCACAGCTGTGCTTGGAACGGGCACACCTGCAGCCGCTGCAGTCGAAGCCGGTATCTGCATCGTCGTGGTGCTCATGCTGTCCATCAATCGTCTCCTAGCGTCCGCAAAAGTAGATGGTTGTATCACGCCGGGAGCCATGCTGGCAGCTGTGGAACTTATAGCAGAACTTGTGCCGCTGGTACTCTGACACTTGATCCTGTTGAGAATCATCTGCGTCGCGGCAGAGAACTGTTGTTGGTAGCGCGGCCCGGGAGACGTCGAAGTGTTGGCCGAGGCTGACGACTCTGCAGTTCTGGCTCCAGGTGCGATTAACGAACCTGGTGTCTCGGTTCGTGGGAGTTGTTGTGCTGTAGATGTCATGTTTGGCGTAGGTGATAGTGATGATGATGATGATGATGATGATGATGATGATGATGATGATGATGATAATTGGGCTGTTGGCGCTGCATTCTCCTCCTTCACGTCGGGGGCGACCAATGCTGGTGGCGGAACAGCAGAACTGGCCAAATTGGAAGCAGACGGGGGATGTGCGATGGTTTCTTTGTTTGAAGGGCCTTCGATTGGCATGTCTGTCGGTGGCTCGTGCGAATTTGCCATTTTCGCAGGCGTATGCCGAAAGGCATATACCTGCCTAGGTAGGTAGCTTAGAGGCAACCCGTCACCTAATGAAGGAAGTTCGGTAAAACGATTGCGCAAGGTAGCTGCCTAGGTAGTCGGACAATAAATGAAGATGAACGAGTTTTTTTTTTTTTGTCCGTGTCAGTCTGGGCTTGATAGTCCAGATATCTCAGGTATCCTACAGCGCGAAGCAGGGGCACCCGTAAGTGTTTCGTTCGAAGATCCTGGAAGTGGGTGGTTCGGCCACGGTGCTGAGTCTTGGGAACTAGATGGCGGTCTGCGGAATGAATGTTTCTAGAGCGGAAAAAAGCGCAATTTCTCAAGAAAGAAATCCACCAAGCTTGCGAAAACAGAGATGGGCGATGTCGTGGTTTCAATGGATGGGATAGTATGTCGTCGTGGTCTCCTTCCCTTGCTCTTAGGGGCAAGGTTGCAAATGGGAGGGAAAAAAGAAAGGTCACGTGATTTGCACGTGCACGTGACGGAACGAGACCAGGGTTTGGCCATTGGGCTTATGTGCAGGGGTGCCCCTGGTTGACTGGGCTAACGTCTTAGTGGCAGCAAGGCAAGTACACAAATACCGACAGTAACAGGTGCAGTGCCTGCCAGATTATCACTTGCATGAACCTGCCTGACTGATGGTAGATAATACCATAACAAATTCAAGGATCCAATTTCTTATACCTGACTTGAATACATTAAGGGGTGAGCCCGTTTTTGGTAAGTCCTGCCTCCAGCCTGGTTTGGCCAAGCAGACTGATGCAGCTTAACAGAGGCCAAACTGCATGTTAGTCAGCAAAAAACCCTGTAGATTTTGGAAAATGAATATATAACTTTGGTCTATTTCATATCTTGTAACCAGCCTATTTGGCTATTTGCTGGATTTTGTTTTTATCCAGGTCGCGGTGACTAACAAACAGACTTGACGCCTCATGGTGCCCCAACCTACCTGACCACACCCCTCTCCCTCAATCCCTCAATCTCCTCCGCGCCCATCCCCAACATCTCTCCCAGGACCTGATCCGTATGCTGCCCCAACGTCGGCGGCGCAGTCCTGATGCCGGGCGTGCTCTCGCTGTACTTGACGGGAGTGTTGACCATCTTGACGGTGCCGCAGCTCGGGTGCTCGACCTCGACCACCATGTTCCTGGCGACGGTGTGCTCGTGATTGAGAGCGCCCTGCACGTCATTGACGGCCGCGTAGGGCATGCCGCAGCCGGCCAGCACGTCGAGCCACTCCTGCGTCGTCCGCGAGCGCGTCACCGCCTCGATCTGCTCCTCGAGCTCGTTGCGGTGCTGCACGCGCAGCGCGTTGGTCGTGTAGCGCGCGTTGGTCTTGAGGTCCGGCCGCCCGATGCGGTCGCACAGGATCCCGAACAGGCGGTCGTTGCCGCCACCGAGGAGGACGGCGCTGTCGCGGGTCTGGAAGGCTCTGTAGGGGACGATGGAGGCTGTTTTTGTGTGGATTGTTTAGTGTTTACAACAGGTGATTATGCAAATCATGCAGTCAGGACAAGGAACAAAAAAAAAAAAAAAAAAAAAAAACTCACGATGCGCCGTCCCCCACCGGCCTGTATCCTTCTCCCCGCTTATCAAACAGCTGCTTGCAATGTTGGCGAGCGTCGCGGTCTGGCAGTCGCTCAACGCAACGTCGAGATGCTGACCCCTGCCCGACTTTTGCCTCGCGAGCAGCGCCGCCATGATGCTGTTGCTGGTGTACAGGCCCGTCGTCAGGTCCGTGACGGCGACGCCGACCTTGACTGGCGGTCCGTCCCTCGTGCCCGTGATGTGCATCAGGCCGAACTCGGCCTCGACCATGACGTCGTAGCCGGCCCTGTCGGCGTACGGGCCCGTCTGTCCGTACCCCGTGATGCTGGCGTAGATGAGCGAAGGGTTGATTTTGGCCGCTGTCGCGTAGTCCAGGTTGTACTTTTTCAGCGCGCCGGGGAGGTAGTTCTCGACCAGGATGTCACACTTTGCCATGAGCTTGTGCAGTATCTCCACCCCGACCGGATCCTGGAAGCTCAGCCCTACGGACTTTTTGTTGCGGTTCACGGTTAGGTAGTAGGCCGACTCGCCGGGCGACGTCCCGGCGAGCGGGGAGTCGGGCTTGTAGGCGGCATAGGGAGGACCCCAGGCACGGGTATCATCTCCACGAACCGGATGTTCTATTTTAATCACCTCGGCGCTGGGATGAGTGGCATTTGGGCTGTGTTAGTAAATGCAACAAGTAGACGCATGGTTTATCTGCCGCAAGTCCCAAACTCAGCCCGACATAAAAAGCAACCAATCACATAAACACTTACCCCAAATCACCAAGAATTTGCGTGGAATAAGGCTGTGCAGAATTGTTGCGTGATCAGCACGTGCTCCATGCAGAGTGTATTATATGCAGGGTAGATAGCAGCTGAGCTCAGGTTGAGGTACCAATAGCCAAGCTATTCCCGAGTTGGCTTGTCAGCCAAGAAAGAAACAAAAACGACTTACCCCCGCCAAGACCCGCGTCATGTCCAAGACGCGGTATCCCTCCAACGGCAATGCGCCGGCCGACTTCGGCTTCGCGGCCGCGGACGAGTACGAACGCCATGACCTCTGGGTGACGGTTAGTGCACGTCGTGGCACGTGGCTCACACGAACAGCACAGGATATGGCATTTATCATCTCAACAATCAAAACAACAAACAAGAAACTAAATACCGACAAAAAATTGTTGCACTTGTCATGAGAAAAGGGGATAGGTCGTTTGGGGTTGGGACGGGAAGGCGGAGTTTTTTTTGGGGGGGGGCTTTGGGGGCATTGGAGTCTCCATTGGAGACGGCGCCAACTCCCCGGCAATATGGGGGGAATGGGGAGCACGGACAGGACGACTTTCGGAAAGCCGTCGGGCTGCTTCGTCGATTGCGGGACTCCAAAAAAAATGGGAGACCACGTTAATGCGGGGTTTCCATGGCCGCTAAGCTGCAGCTCTGTGGGGCAAGCTGAAGAGAGAGAGAGACAAAGAGCGATGGCAAAAGTGACAGTCGAAAGCAGTCAATAGATGGGACGGCTGGCACACACTAAATGCCCGTCTGTGCCACAACCACCACCTCGTTCATCGCTAGTTCGATCGTCAGTGCGGTACGATCCCGCTTAACATGTTAGTAGGATTTTGACCGGGGTCCAGGCTTTTAGCGGCTTGGAGATGACGCTGCCTGACATGTCTGTGTTGCAAGCGAAACAACAAAGAAAACAAAAAGGCCAAAGTTCAAATCGCTTTTCATTATCGTAGACATCTATCTGCTTATGGTGTCCCTATCCAGAGAGAAGTCGAGGCCCTGAAGTAGAATAGTTTGTACCTAACAATGCTCCGATCGATCGAGAATAATGCAGCAAATCCAGACCCGATAGGGCCCTGTATGTAATATAGTCGCTAAACTGGCCGACATGTAGCCTCCGTGTATCAGCTAGGAAATGAATTCCCGTCGCAACCAGTACCGTCATGCCAATGCCAAATTATTGTGAGTAGTGATGTCGTCGATGATTACGAGCTTCTTCTCGCAGTTGAGACACCAACCCAGCATGTTTCGAGAACGGCAGTCGATTCCCCATATGTACGACCCCAAGGACCGGGAAACCCCGTTACTCGTCCTCGTTCGCCTAGACCTCCATCGCCTCGGCCTCCATCGCCTGGCGAATCCTCCTCCTCCGATGCAGAGACGCGTACCGTACGTGAGAATCCACCGACTCCGCGACCGCCGCATCCATGTAAATCTCCATGGCCTCTTCCTGCCGCGCCATCTCCAGCTGGACGATCTTGAACTACTCGAGCGTCATGTTCAGCCTCTGCTTGGCGCGGTCCAGCTTGGCCTTCAGGTCGAGAATCTCGCGTTCCATCTCTTCGATCCTGCGCCGCGACTCGCTGCGGATCCGCTCCGGCTCCTCCTATCGCCAGATACGCACCCGCTCGACGCAGCCCATAACGCTCAGGCAAAAGTGCAGACCGGCAACGGCGGCCTGGCACGCGAGCGCGTACATGCGGTACGGGTCGGCAAAGTAGGTCCCGTCCTCCTGCAGGCCGTCGGCCAGGTCGCCCAGCGCCAGGGTCAGGCAGCCGCCGATGCAGAGGCCGAGGACGAGGACCTCGAGGATGGCGACGGCACCCCAGTGCATCCGGGGTACTGTGCGTTGACGGTCTGCGATTGTGGCTGCCTCGGCCGTGTCGAGGATGAGGGCAAACACGGCCTATATATGGGAGATATAAAATTTAGCACGAGTGTATCAGCGGAGGGCGTGGAAAGCCTAACGGAAAAAGTCAACGTACTGCCGTGTATGACCATGTAAATGTCTTGTCGAGCATGATGGTCATGTACAACAGGAATATGATGGTTAATGTTGTGAGGATCGACGCCACGCCCCGGACGGCCAGTAACGCAATGGCGAAGCGGGAAGGTATACGTGGACGCGCCATCTTTTAGGCTTGCTGTGATATGATGTTCCTTCCCCAGGAAAAAAAAAAAGTGTTGGCTGGCCTTTTCCCTCTTTCCCGAGGTTACCGGTGCCTCCGTCCGGATTGTTCCCCAATCCGTCCTCTCTCCGTCCGCGGGCGCGCCACACCCTTCCGTCCCGTTCGTTGGCGCCAATCGAGGAGACCGGGTCGGCGGAGCTAAAGTGTTATCGATGGGCGAATTGACGGTTGATTTTGGCACCGAATTGTTGAGCCTCAAGGTCGATATCGTATTGAAGGAGTCGGAAACCGGAGGAATAAAAACAAAACAATTAAAGGAATTGAATGATCAGAAAATTTACAAGGGGATTCACTGTAGTCGCGTGTGTTGCGAGTCGCGTCGCCAGGACGTCAGCGGTCTCGACCAACAAAAAAAAAACCAAAACCTAGACGACGTTGGGAAAATTTAATGTGCTAAAGCAGGACAAGACAAAGTAAAGTTTGTGTATGGACCAGGTTGTTCTCTCTCCCTATGCTGCGGGTCCCGGCGACGTCCAATGTTCCTTTTCGTCATGCGGTTACGTTGGAGGGGGGGGAGGAAGGAATTTCAGGGCTGTCGCGGGAACTGGAATTCAATCCGTTTGGCTGTCTCAGCTGTTAAAGAAGGCCACCATCCAGTTCCCCCCCTCCCATGCCAGAAGAGAAGGGTGGGGTTTCCGCGAAGACCAGTTGAACGTCACACGCGGAAAATGGTGGAGATGGCACTCAAAAAAGCCAAGTGAAAAGTGGGAACAGGCTGGACAACACACCTGAACTGAAAATAGAAATAATTACGGGCTTTGCCCTGGCGGCGTTCCCAACCAACAGACTGTCAAAGATGCACCGGATAAGCAATTAACATCCGATCCGTTTCTGAATCCGCCGCAAAAAAGTACAAACATTCCCCAGTCTTTTTATGTTCGGCTCTTGATTAGTTTACTTCTTTGAATGCGCAAGTGCTTATTTTTTTTGTTCTATTTCTTCTTCTCTTCTGTATTGAGTAGTCTCTTGCCCTCCCCCCGTTCCGCTTCTCTCTCGGCTGCGAGCTTCTCCGCGATGGCTTGATTCCAACTTGTTTTGTACCAAACCTCAACACAAAAGCCAAGACGCCAGAGCTTGATAAGATAATGTAAGGCAGACAACGGCGTGTTCTGCAAAATGCTCCGGGCCATAATTCGTTCGGGTCATTGACTTGTCTTATGGTAAATTCTGCGAGCGTTTTACACCCGTTATCCATTACACTCTTAGCGAAGCAAGCTAGGCAGCTTGGGCTTTTGCTTGCAGAACGTCACAGGTCCAAGTTGTCCTTCGTCCTATTCCCCAATTCACTTTGTCCTCTGTCCGTGGACGCCAAGCATCCGACTTCCCCTCAAAAAGAAAAAAAGTGCAACAAGGCATCAAGATCTTCATTACAGGGGCATTAGGTATTCGACAGTAATCTCCAGCAAACGCAAACCGACCCAGTTCCTACGAATTTCGCCTATCTATTTCCTTCCCTCCTTCTCGGCTGCGTCCGGGAACTTCCGGAACATGTCTGCCAGCTTGTCCATAGGCGCGGCCATGAGTCCCATTGCCGACTCAAAGTACGGATTCTCGCCGGCCGAGGGGTGGCTCCGTGACGGCACAAACATTTTTGTCCTGTGAAAGCTGCGGGCCATCGTCTCGGACGCCTCGGCGTCGAGTTCAATTGCCTTCTCCAGCGCCGGCATATCGTGCGACTCCTCCTCTTTGATGTGTCGAGACAGCTTGGCCCAGAGCTCCTTCAACTTGGGAACGTACTCGGGGTCGCTGGACCGCATGTTTTGAAATTCCTTGAGCAGGATTTTGACCTGGCAGCAGATTTCTTGTGTCAGATTGGTCTTGTCGGATCAAAATTGAATCTGAACAGGAAAAAAAGAAAGCATTGGGCAGGTTTATCATACCTCGTGATGCTCCTTGCGGTCATGCTCGGCCATCTTCCTACCCTCCTCCCCAAGATGGGTTTCAAAGGCCGGGTACACGAGCAGCTCCTCAGCGACCGAGTGCCTAGCCAGCTCCCAGGTGAATTGGTTGCCAAACTTCTGTTGATGTTCCTGGTCCGACGAGTTGATGACCTCGTTGTAGTACTGCTCCAGCTCTCGGTGGTCCTTTTTGATCGCGTCCGAGATCTTGACAAAGCCAGAGCTTGCGGATACGGATGCGGATGCAAACTGCCTCTGGCCGAGGAAGATGGGTCGACTGGTGTTGAGGAGCAGCGCCTGGGGCCGGGCGACAGCGCGAAGCTGAGCCGAGGCGAGGGCTGCACTCCTTGAAATGATCATTTTTGCTGTTGGTGTAGTCGGCCGTTTTCTATTAAACTATGTGATTCAGTACACTTTGGGTCTGTTTTGTGTTGACTTTTGAGGATCAGGTGAGAAGATGCGTGTGTACAGAAAGCTACACACGAGAGCTTCTTAAGTATGCTGGCGCCAGCTGATGGCTATCGTCATAATACACCCATTCTCTCTCAAAACGATCCCCCAATACCCATATCGATGACGCGACCACTCGGCAACTGCCCGTTTGTTGATGACCATTCCCTTAGCCAGGCCGTCTGAGATTAGGAATTGGACATGTATCATTGGCTGTTAACGAGGTGACACGAGGAAAAGCGATCATCACTGTCGCTTGGGTCAGGGGTTGTTTTAAGGTTGACATGCGAAATCCTTCATTGTTGCGTCATCCTCGCGCCACCATCAATAAGCTTGGGGTCGAAGCCGCCTAGCTACATCGCATCTCTCCCCACGAGCGGAACCAGCCTTGAGATTTTGGGAAATAAATCTGAGGAACCATATTTCCCCACCGCACTGAGGTTGATGGCGACTCTTCTAGACCCCCAAAAGTCGTTATGGAGAACGTATGCTGTTGCAACGAGGGCCCCCTACCTTTCCCGCTGTTCGTCTGTAAATGCACCCAAAATTAATCAACGCCATGCTCTTCTCCATTTTTATTCTCTATTTATCTGAATTGACATCAATTCACAGTAGATTTGTCTATGGGCGTGGCCCCAGCCTTGACACTCAAGCGACGAAACTCCGTACTTCGGCGCCTTGCCAAGACTCTCCAGCAACACCAATGTCTCAATGGCTCACGATCCCATAGTGAACTATACATACACAGAACTCCGCCGAAATTGTCACGAGCAGTCGCAGCTGTCAGGGATGTAACATTTACGCATGCACGTGTACTCAGAATACCCCCGGATAGAAGCCGCCTTGGTCCCAGTCTACCACCCAGAGATTACCAGTGGCTGGTTCGAGCATGAGGTTCCGAGGGCCAAGGTTGGTGCGTGCAAATACAAAGCCCCGTTCCGAGAGGATAATCACGTCAGATACCACAAAGAGAAGGAGTTCCGGGATATATATCCAAGTATTTGGGCTCGTCAGCTTTCAAAACAGGTGCCAGAAAGTGAAATTGGTAAAGACGGATACCGAATCGCATGATAGGGCAACAAAGTATTCTTTCTTCTGGCCACAGCCTTGCATTGTATTTCCCCCCTCATCTGATCTTGTAAATAGGCTATCTAGAATAGACGAGTACTCAGCCTCCACCATCTTTTCTTCTTTATTTGCCTCTGTTCATACCTCTGTTTGCTCCACTTGTACCGCTTTCGTAGCGCCCTGTGCCTCGCGCGTTGTCTCGTCGTGCAGGGTGCGTCTCTCAAATAGCGGACTGCAGTCTTGTTCGCCATGCGTTCCAAATGCTTCTCGACTAAAACTTTGTACCGCGAGTGGAACGGTGTTGCCGTCTTCGTTTTCACGTCTAGACGCTTCTTGAGGCCTAGACGCTTCTTGATGTCCGCCCTTGGGTGTGGCCGACGATGCCAGCGTTGGGAAGCGCGGAAAAGAGTTTTCTGTCGACTGCCCACAAAAAACCAGAAATATCGGGGAGCCATTTCCCCAATAACAAGCTTGACGATTTCAAAAAACCCTCCCCTATGTTTTCGGCGTTCCAAAAGTCGTTTAATACCTTGTATCTCTGACGTATTTAGCCATTCGCCGACCCACATATCAACATCCGCTCCGTTTTGCAAAAGAATTCGAACCAGTTCCTGGCTGTTCCGGTTTTTGGCTACTAAAGTCGCTTGAAGTGCTGTACCATATTTCCCTCCTTTGATGTTAACATCCGCTCCGTTTTGCAAAAGAAGCCGGACAATATCCTCGCATCCACGTTCTGCAGCAGCTTGTAATGCTGTACCATATTCCCCTCCTTTAATGTTAACATCCGCTCCGTTTTGCAAAAAAAGTAGGACCATATCCACGTCTCCACGTTCTGCAGCAGCTTGTAATGCTGTACCAAAATACCCTCCTTTAATGTTAACATCCGCTCCGTTTTGCAAAAGAAGCCGGACAATATCCTCGCATCCACGTTTTGCAGCAGCTTGTAATGCTGTACCATATTCCCCTCCTTTAATGTTAACATCCGCTCCGTTTTGCAAAAGAAGTCGGACAATATCCTCGCATCCACGTTTTGCAGCAGCTTGTAATGCTGTGCAGTATATGCCCCCTTTCCGGTTTATTTGAACACCGTTCGCAATCAGATAACAGACCAATTCCGAGTTGCGTGCCGCCGATGATGCTTGGAGAGTGTTATCGTAGCTCCCCACTCCTGTACAATGAATGTCCCCTCCTGCATTGACAAACTCTTGCATGATCGCAACGATACCACGGGATCTCAATTTCGGACTCATAACCGGGACTCGCATCCCAGCCGCTTCCATTATTGCGGCGTTCAACACGCTGCCGTATCTTGTTTTGTCAGAAAATTGACGGAGGAGATAGCGGAGCACATCTAAGTGATCAGTTTTCACGACGGATTCGAGGACCTTCAGACTTTCTCCTGTCCTTGGGCTAATGATATCCGCCCCTCGATCAATCAACAGCTTCACCATTTGAAGTTTGCCATAGTATGCGGCAGCTTGGAGGGGGTTGCTCCACCGATTGGTGGAAAAGTAGAGATCGGCTCCGCCCCGCAAAAGCAGTTCTACAATACTCTCGTGCCCCTTAGAGGAAGCGAGATATAATGCAGTGAAGTCTGATTTGCCCGAAGCCACGGAAGCTTCCTGTTGTTTGATATCCCACCGCTGAGTGGCTAAAAGGCGCTCCAAAGTCTCGCAAAGTCCGGCTTTACTTGCCCAAGCCAGAGGGTCGTCCAGAAATCTTAAATCCTTCAGCCAAAATATATTTCTGAAATAATCAATAAGAGAGACCAATTCATTGATGAATGCGCGGTCTGCTGAGAACTTTTCAGCTAGATAGGCATGCGCGCCAAGATAGTGTGATGCGTAATAACTAAACGGAAAATCTCCTAAGTCGCGAAATGACCCAACTAATCGTCGGTGACGAATGCTGCTGAAAAGGTATGCTGTACAAATTCGGGTAATATTTACACTAGCTTTCCCTTTAGCGAAGTCGGCTTGTTTTCGAAGACATTCTTTGACTGAGAAATGTGCCAAATGGATGTATTTGAAATAACTTTCGCCAGAGCTTTCCTCTGTGCCAGGGCTCTCTCCCGTACCAAACTCTCTTTTTGAGGTGATGACGACTAAATCCGGGTAATATTTGGCAATGTCGGTAGGTTCGGGCATCCTGCGATTGCGATGAAAGCCCTGATCAATTCCGCCGCCAATCTGAACCGCAACGACGTCCACAGCTTGTTGCAGAGTAATCGGCCACATAGCATAGAGAAGGAATTGTAGCAGCTGTATTGCCTTGTCTTTTTGGCGCTCCGGAATTCTTTGAAGAGTCCTAGAATATGTCTCATCGAGGGACTTGGGCAGGTTGGCCAGAGCGTGTTCGACATCGCTTTGATCTAGACATTTCTCAATCTCCTTGAGCTGCAATGCTGCCCAGCGAAACCTGTTGAGAACATTGTCAGGTTGATGCGAACTTGTAGGTGAATTTCACAAGGAGCCAGTACTTACATGCCATCCGCCCTTTTGCAGAGTTCATCCCGGATCCTTTTGTGAAGAGCTGGCAGCTTCTTCCACTTGCTCAGCGTTGAGTCGGGGTTGTTGATGTGGAAGTCGACAAATATACCTATGTCGACGTTGACAGCGGCCTTCTGAAGTGGCATGCAATTGTCTTTACCAATCAGGTTGGGAATCTGTCTGTTGAAATCGGTCTCTGGACGACTTGTCATGATCAACTTGATGCTAGATAGATCATTGGTTGCCGTAAAGAATCTCCCTAGCCAGTTTACGAGTGGCTGCCTTTCTTCGCTCTCGTCCATTGCGTCAATAACTATGTAGATCTTAAGAGGCCCTCCCATCATTGCACTAAGAGAGCCTGTTAGATTTTCAGCGCTCGGCTTTTCTCCACTAGGAGATAATCTTTTGTACAGCTTTTCCAGCTCTGTGGCAAGGTTGTTCTGTTGTCGTGTACAAAGGTGCCTGTACATTTGAGCGCTAAATGATCGTGCCATGCTATCCACTTTCTGTAGCTTATTGTCGTTGAAGTCGTAGAAGAACCTGAGTATGATGCAGTAATCTTGATCCAGGTGTAGCTGTTCGAGGTGGTCGATGATTTTCGTGACAAGGACAGTCTTTCCGCTGCCTGGCATGCCGTTCAACCACAGATACTTCCGGGATCCTGGTTCCCATCCCTTCCAGTCGCAGAAAGCAGTGCTGTTGAGGAACCATTGGCCAGTTTCTGGTTGTCGACTCTTTCTGGCGTTAGCGGCATTGACCGATGTGGCTGGGGCAGACAGCCATTCTACAACTTCTGTCTGGTGCTGGCTCAGCATCATGGTCTCATTTTGTCGGCGAACTTCTTGAATTGTCGTGTGCACTAGTCGATTGTGAACGAAGTTATCAGATGCAAGCTCGATAAGAAGTAAACCGTATATAGGTTCTAAGAACAACCGGATAGAAAAGGAAACATTTTACTAACTACTCTCAAGCGCTGCCACGAGCCTCCGTTCCCGTTCAACACTTGGTGCAGGTATAACCCGCAAAAGATCTCTCGCATACGCAGCAGCCACCATGGCCGCATAGCCCTGCCACTTCTTGTTGATGTGAGTGTCGCAGTAATCACAGATGCCGCGGATCACTATGCAAGGGAATCGGTCCATGATGCCAGCTGCCTCCATCTCGAAACATAATATGTTCCTCTCCTTTGCGTACTTGTCCCGAAAGTCTGCGTCCTCGATCTTGCTGTTGCCAGAGGCAATAAGTCCGTAATGTACGACGGTAGCATTCTTGTCAGGAGTGCGATCCTTTCTCTTCTTAATCCCCTCTTGGCCGCAAACTGCGCTGCACTCGTCTTCGCTAGCTTCGGAGTCGCTGCTGTCATATTCCGAATCGCTGTTGTGTGCGGAGTTCTTGATTTTTGTTCGAAGCGAGATTGACTGTTTCCATGTTTGAACGTCGACTTGTACAGTACGTCGTCTGTCTGTGGACGAGAGTGCTCCCCTTGAAGCCCAATGTGGCGCTGGAGCATCTCGTCCACTTGTGCGCGCAAGCTGTTGCCATTTATCTTGTGATCGACTTCCAGCTTAGTGACGGCACTGAGCACGCAGTTCGGTGGCGCATTTAAATGGCCTTTCTCCGTGAAGGGCCGTCCCTGCTCACGGTCCCCAAAGTCATACTGGCGAACGCCACCTGAGTTGCCGCTGGGAGAGCTGACCACCACGTCGCCGAGACGGATGTCGTGCTTCCGGCTCGGAGCGCCGCCGGCGATGCCAATCATCATAACGAAGCGTAGGTTTGGGAAACTGCGGATCATATTGCCGATAACGTTCGCCGCCGTTACGAGTCCAATTTTGCCCCTAGGAGGCGCGGCCATAACTATGTTGTGATTGCCGATTGAGCCCAGAATGTACGAGTTGTCGTCGCCATCGGCGTGGGGGACATGATCGTGCTCCTGCTCAAGAAAGAGGCGTGAGGCGACAAGCTCTAGGGGAAGAGCAACCATCCAGCCAACGGTGTATTCATTTGCCATTTTGGTGACGGTCATCAACGTAGAGTCTGCACGATTATCGAGCTTCACGCTGAACGGGAAGATGGCTTTGCGTAAAAATCGGGAAGCTCCTAGTTGCAGCACTGATTTTCTGCTAGACACCAGGGAGCAAATTCTCGTTTGACTAGCTGAGAAGTATGAAAAGGGGAATGGGATCGGCCAATCTCTCATTGACAACCAGAGATGTTAGAGGTGGGGGGAAGGGGGGTTGGGTTGGGTTCGATGGGAGACTGATGGGTGTTATAGGACATAGTAGATATCGTACAAACTGCCAATGAGCTGAGTTTGTCTACTTTGGCGAGCTTTGGGTCCATGACAGAAAGCTTTGGAGTGGTGAACAAAAGCAAAGTTCCATAGTCAAAGGGGGTATCGTGGTCCAATCAGCGGATTATGCGTATCTGTGTTTCTGGCATAGGGTAGCATGCATTATGCACTAAAACACCACTTTTTCTCAATAGAGTTAGGCAGTCTGAGTGCTAGGCAGCCTTACCTCAACCGAGGCAGGCAACACATTGAGACGTTCCCGTAAAAAATAAAACAAACATTGTTCAAAGCAGAGTGAAAAAATGAGGACAAGGGACATCTTGAGAGGGTTGAAATGTGAACTATTGAGGCGGTGCATTGTTGTAGCAAGGGGTGACAATAGCTCCTGAGCCCGGGCATTGAAGCCCTCACCTAGACTTTGAATCTTCGTAATACTCCGGGTAGCACGTCTTGTAGCCCAAGACATACCGCCCCCAATACGCCGCACCCCAAAGCAGCAGACGACTCAGGACCTTGCCAAGCCACTCTGGCGGAATGGGCACCGCGAGCGGGGTATCAGCCGCGTGCAAAAACACCATGAGCTGGAAGAAGCTCGGCGCGGTGCCAGCCGTCTTGCAATCGTCTAGATAGCCGAAAAAGTTCCTAAAGAAGCACTGCTCGCTCTCATATGATTCGGGCGTGAGGTGTATGTCGACAACGAGGTCCTCGACGTCGCTCGCGTTCTCGAAGCGGTGGTAGCGCCCCGCTTTTATGGACGCCTTGGACTGCACTCCGGGCTCGGAAGACAGGGTTGCAAATGGCTCCGATGAGAGGCCACGGTAGAAGTTGCCCCTGCCGGACTGGACGTGGAAGAACTCGTCCTGGTGGATGTGGTAGTGGAATGGGGGTTCTATGATGGACGCGCCGTGGATCTTGGTCGTCGGCGGCATGCGGTGCGTCATGATGTATTCCGAGCCGGGGCCGGCAAAGGTGACAGATGCGCGGCCATCCTCGTAGATGATGGGGTTCTTGGTCGCGTTGTTGGTCCTTGGCGGGTGTACAGGTCGTAGGAAGGCGAACATGACGAGCGGACAGGCGGGAAGAGACTGCTCAATTGCAACACGAAGAATGGCACAGTGTCTGGGCTTGCTGTAAGCTAGCCGCCTGGCCGGGCCAACAGAAGCTGAAAGTGATGGAGCATACCTACATATAGGTGCTGGAGGCGATGTCGTCAGCTGTGGGAGTCGCGCGGTTGACTGTGCCACAGGAGCGCGTAGTGACACAAGTGGGAAGTGGGGTGCTCTAGGATGGATGGCCCTTGCTCTCCAACTGGGATTGCCTTCCTTTTAGCTCTGTGTACTACGATGGCATGGTTCTAGACTCAGCTGCGTTGGGGACCCCTCCAGCTGTCATCCCTGTAGACTACATAGCTTTTCAACAATCAAACGAGATCCCCACGTTGATGGCAGTTAGAGGGTTGGCGGGGTAGCCCAGTAAGCACAATAAGCACTGTCTGAATAATCATCAACAACAACGGCAAAAACAAATGAAGCTCCTCTACTCACAAGTAGGTATTAGGTATTTTACGACGGAAAGCTAGCCAATACCGATTGGCCTAGGTAAAAAAGCTATCGGGCAATTGAGATAATCACCATATCCTCTTCAGTCCGTGGCACTGTAGAATCTCGTATTCGCCATGAGTAAGCCCCGCACAAGCCCTGTGCTGCAGGTCCCAATCGCATTCAGCCCAGGCAGCTTCCCCCAACACAGTTGAATTAAACTCGTTGGTCTTCTTCAGCGGTACGTCTCCCAGAACGGCCAGTCGAAACGATGCGACAGTTTTTCGCGAGGATCTGAGTCTTCATACGGAGCGATGTGCCAATAACTTTGATTTTGTCGGCATGTCTGATGTTATCTTCCTGGGACAGAGATAGCAGGAGAGGGCCTTTCCAACATGGGTGCCGAATTGTTTCTGGCCACACTCGAAGCCCCGACAGCAAACTCCCTTTGGTGCTGAAGATTGCGCTTTATGAAGAGTCCGAGACCATGATCAGTTCAAGTGATGTTGCAGGCTATATTTACCGAAGTCACTGGCATTAGTTACTGACGGGAGCTTTCGTCTTTTGGCGGTGTAGTGCAACAAGTGACATATCAACGCGCACTGAGGTCGGTGCTATGCTGAAAATTGGTCTTCAATATGCAAGCATATTTTCTGCCTAGACTTTGAGCCATGCCGCCCGGTTCACAAAAAATAAAACGTCTTATCTCCCGGCTGACAGCGTCAGCAACGTCTCCCTCTCAAAAAAAGGTACACGCCAGGGTCCCGGATAGCATCATGCTTTGGAGGGTGCATGGTTTTTTATTAGCTGGCGGTCGGTAAAAAGAAACATCTTTTTTCCAATTTGGAGGACAGACAAGCCAGATGGAACTTTTAATGCTTCCTCCTTGGTCACGACGATAACGGAATTGCCTGCGCAGAAAAGAGTCAAAAAAGCACCCAATTCCATCCACCGAGAATATCCCTAGTCCAGGCCTCGTTTAAGTCCCAGACGGCCCCTTTGTCTCAGGTCTTTGTCTCAGCAATCCTGTCGGTATCGCTCACGACGCGGTGGGCGAACCGACCAGCGACTGAGTCAAGAATATGCCCGACTTGACCGCGATGTAAACGATCTCTCTTGTCCGCTATCTTACTTTGGAATTTTCTATCCTATTTTACACTAGGACTAGTGTGGTGCGTGATGTGTGCTTGTCATCTAAGGATGATATTGGCGGTCGCTAAAGCCTGAGGCTCTCGTCGGAGCATGTCCCCGGCAGCAAGATGAGAGTGTGGCAGTTTACGCCTAGGCTTCAAAGTTATGAATCTGGGCAATTTACACAAAGAGTGGCTTGAATAGCAACAAGTAAAACTACTCGATTCTTTGCCCCGCCTCAGTAAATGTGACCGAGAGGTGGGTATCGCCAACAAAGGCCCTTTTGAACTCGTTCAGTCTGACATGTTACAGAAGGACAACAAGCACACCGCTGTTGTAGCAGGGGATAGTCTCGGCTGGGCTCGTGTCGACAAGCTTTGGATTGAATCTGCTCAAGTAATTCCCGCACCACGCACAAAATCTGACCGTATACTATCGCAAAGCCTTCTCCCTGGCCGCAACCACCTCCGAGTACTTATGGATCCTTTGGGACACGGGATGAATACCTGGCTTTTCCAAATTAAGTAGTGCTTGACGATCCATTCACTCTCTGGTTTACCAATTTAGACGCGTGTCTTCGGGCATTCTTTGCAAGTCATCAAGCGTGTGGAAGATATGCAGTCAATCTTGTTACAGTTAGCTAGGTTCCTCAGATGGCAAACCACCATAATCTCCAGTACAGACGACAGAATTCTTGAAATGCGTAATATTTGAGCCCCCCAGGACATTGGTGCGAGGCTACAATCTATTTGCAGGTTTTCAGCCTCAAGACATGTTAGCGATTCAGCAGCACACATTCCCAGCCTCATGGATGCGACTGCGGCTGGACGTCCGAATGGGGTTCGGGGACTCCTCGCCCACGGTGTAATTCTCTTTGACCAACCTGAGCTTCTGACAGGATTGCGTATTGCATCCATATGCTGTAACTGGAGAACCCTGTCTTGGATTTTACAAAAGAATATCACGACAAGATAGATTTTGCTTCAAGCAAAACTTGAGGCTTAAGGGTATAGCCGATTGCTCGATATGATAGACCTTTAGTCCTAGCATGCAAACTAGGCTTTCAAAGTCGATCAAGGCCATACTTGCGGCTGATGAGGACCTTAAACTGACCAACGTAATATATAATGGGCACCTCTTAGCTACGCCATAAAATATGGACACAGCCTCAAGCACATTCGCTCGTTCCTTTCGAATATAAAGTCCACCGGCACAGCGTGTAGCGCTGTTCAGCTCATGTATTATCCCAGGCCTTTGTTAGGGAATGCCACCCTCGCCTCGAGATCAAGTCAGTTCCGCAAATGGCCAATCTTGTACGCACAAATGATATGGTGATCGATGCGCCCGCCCGGAAAGCAATAAGACCGCGCTGACAACGGCTTGCAGAGAAAACAGAAAGCCCGGCACCCTGCCAGTCACAGCTTTCCGAGTACGGGGCCAACGTTGATACTGGTGTTGAAAAAAAAGAAAATGGATCGCTGTTGGGACAATCCATATGGGCGAAAAACATCGATATGACCACAAAGCTGCTCTGACGGGATCCAAAACCACAAGTCGACTTTCTGGGGCCGGCATCCCATCACAGGCATCAAGCGCGAGTATCGCGTCGTGCTTGCGCATGTAATTCTGTAGAGGATTGTGTGAATTGTACTGTAGACCGATCACGGGGGTCCGCAGGGTACTTGCCCCTGCATTATTCTGCAGCCAGTGTCTTGAGGAATTTTGAAGCGGTGATGTTGTGATATTATGGAGACCTTGGGGCGCCAAACGGTGCTTTAGGAAACATGCTTGGTTTTATGGCCTAATTGAATACCAATTTGGGAATGAAAAAAATGGTGCGGTTCAAAATTTTCAGGATTAAAAATCGTATAATCCCGAATATATCTAACGAGCTTTTATGCCGACGTAACGGGTACCAAAAGCCAAACAAAAGCCGAAATTTACTGGTTATTATAAAGCAAACGTTTAAAAAAACATGCCGTATAAAATAAAAAGAGCATTTTTTTTTAAAAATAAAAAAAAATACACAATATTATAACTGGTACAATCGAACGAATAGTTATTTTAGGTAGTTTACCTAATATAATTGCGCGGTTTAACCGCCAATTTGTGTTTTTTGCAGGTATTATTATTCCTGTTAAAGAAGGTAACCAAGCGAGAGCCCTTATGGAGGTCCCTACTGAGAGTTTGCCATGTATTGGGTAAATAATATATGGTAATTTTCTTCATATAACGTATATGTTTTGGTAGGTTATCAAGCCATGTTAGTGTCTAATTGTGGGCCAAAATGACTTTCTGATACACATCTTGGAGCATTTGCAGCTGGCTTATCGTCCTTTCTACGCATGCCAGAACCCAAATTGTCTCTACTGGGATGTGTGCACCAGATGCCTCAGCCCAATCCAAACAGCCCATCTCCCGATCGGTTGAAAGATGCCGAGACTTACGACATTGAACCGCACGAGTTTGCGGCCCCAGCAGGCGTTTTCGCGTTCGAGGACCTGTTGCCAGAGGCAGGGTCAGAGATAAACAAGGAGAGGAGGAGCAACGACGGAGCTGCCGATGTGCCTGGCGAGGATGGCATGGACCTTGAGGGTCTTGACAACGACGATGCTGGGGGATGATTCTGTTTTGGCCAGCGGGGACTGTAGTTCCTGCAACCTGTTGTCAGCTGGATTTCCTTTCCGTCATGCCTACAAGACTAGATATTTGATGGAAGACGAGACAACAAAAATTAAAAGTAGGTTTTCGCCGGCACGGGGTCTTCGCGTCGCGTGGCGCCCTAGTTTGATCTCGCCTGGCTTCTAGGCCTCGTCGACGCGCCACCCCGGGCGCTCCCGTTCGCCCTATCCCCTAGTGGCCCAGCTCCGTCTTGTCTTGGCGATCTCAGGGATGTTGACGTAGGGTCGCGGTTTTTTTTTCCGTTGTGTCTTTGCTCGACGCTGCTGATTGTTCGGGACTGCCATGTGGGCGATCGTGTTCCGAGATGCTAGTGAGATTGCCTGTCTTGCCTAGATCGGGGTAGTGTCCGGGGGCCCGACTGGGGAAGAGTGCGGTGCGGGATCTGGTGGCTATCCAGTGAAATGAGAAAAAAAAAAAAAAAAAAAAAACAGAATGGCGGTCGAAACTCATGGCGCTGTGGTGCAAGTTATGTGTGATCTCCAGGATGAAGCTGGGTTCCCAACAAGAAAAAAAGAATGTAAAGATTACTTCGAGACGAAGTGTGTCTGAACTAGATTTTAGGAATTAAGAAAAAGATGACCGCCATCGACAAACAATGTAGCAGTTGAGACGAATGAAAATTTCCCAGAGAGAAAAGAAAAAAAAATGCCCGCCCGCAGAGACCAAAACCCCCTCCCCAGAACATAAGAAAAAAAACACCCCCGAGAGGCGCCCCGTTTAATGCGCAGGTCCCGCAAACCCTTTCGAAAATAAAATGAAAAAAAACACCCTCTTCCTCAGTACGTCTCCTTGGTCGGCGTCGGCGCAGAGTTGTAGACGTCCCACGACTTCTCGACGGTGATGCCGGTCGGCTGCGGCTCGGAGCCGCTGATGGTCTGGTGGTACCTGCTGGCGCGGGACTGGACGCCGGCGGTGGAGGCGGCGTAGGACGAGAGCGGGATGAGCTTGGAGGTGCGGACGCGCTCGTGCGAGTTGCGGCGGTCCAGGAGCGGGCGCAGGACGGGCACGCAGCCCAGCGTGATGCCCATGGCCGGCTCGATGAAGCCCAGCAGCATCATGGGCAGCGCGTTGTAGGTCGGGTCGGACGGGTCGTAGTTGATGAGCATGTAGAGGCGGACGGCGCCGATCACGCAGGTGCTGTTTTTTTTTTTTTTATTTTCCTTGCGATTAGTTGGTGATGAAGAGGGACGGATGGATAAACATCTAGAGAAATGGACGAGGGATGGTAGAAAACACATACACAACTCCCAAGCTAAAAGCGCCGAAAAGGGCGAGCTTGAGCGACCGCTTGATCTCCAGCGTCCACAGGTGCGGCATGGGCAGGAGGAGCACGATAAAGTCGGTCGTCAGGCTGATGGAGGCCGTCGTGATCCACAGCGCCGAGATGTCACCGCAGTAGCCGTTGGCGACGGTCTTGTCCCAAAAGAAGTCGAGGGGGCGGCAGATGGTCAAAGATCCAATGGCCATGATGGTCGTGCTATACGTTGAGATGTGGTCAATAAGGGGCTTTTGGTGTAGAGACTCGCAGCAGTAAAAAAACTCACCAGGAGATGACCAGAGCAGTGGCGCAACGAGCCGCAATAATGAATGGACGCATGGTAAAGATCTTGCAGTAGAGCGCCAGGATGGCGACCTTGGTGAGAGCGAGGTTGCAGCACCAGACGATCGACATGGCAAGGAAGTACTAACATTTTGAGAGGTAATATTAGAAATTGTACAAAAACATAAAAAAAAAAAAAAGATTCGTTGGTAGTTCAAAACAGTTAATAGTTACCTTCATGAACCTTGCCTCACCAGGTACGATGCCAAATCTGCTTTCAATTTCCTTGACATGAAAGCCCAGCCCGCCGTACACGACGGCTGTGTTTCTCATTATTCACGTCAGCTTGATGCTCAGGCCGGTGAAGGAACGAGATACTCATACCAGAGATATTGATCCCCTGATACCCAAGGAGAAGCACCCATGACGACAGCACCAAGTAGTCATCCAAGCCCAGCACCCTCTGGTTGATCCGGCGGGCCATGAGCCGCAGCGCAAGTGATATCGTGGCGACGACTGTGAAAGCCACTGCCAGTGCGATAAAGGCCTTTTGCGGGCCGGTTTCGACGGGGAAGATGAAGTCCATTGCGGGCAGACTTTTGGTTTGCTTGTGAAGTCTTTTGTTCGCAATTCGAACCGGAGCGGCGGGATGCCGATGGGATCGACACAAACGACCTTGTTCGAGTCGTCGGGCTAAGCTGGGGAGCAGCAAGTCAAAAAGAAATATCAAGATCGAAAAGCAAAAACGGTTTCCTAAAAAGAAAAATCAAAGAAAAAAAAAAAGACAAGGCCTGCTCAGCAGCCGGCGAAAACGAATCGCTGCTAACAAACCTAAGCGAGG
Source organism: Pyricularia pennisetigena (assembly GCF_004337985.1). NCBI lineage: Eukaryota > Fungi > Ascomycota > Sordariomycetes > Magnaporthales > Pyriculariaceae > Pyricularia > Pyricularia pennisetigena. The sequence goes on from NC_043740.1 coordinate 4,623,909, forward strand.
ATTTTCCCGCCAAGCGAACGTGGCGCTCCCCAGGGCTGTATGTATATTTACTCCCAGGGGAGCTTTTCCCCCCCTCCAAGTCCCAGGCACACTCCCGATTCCAACATGCGTGTCATTCATAGTTACGTTCGGACCCAGGGCGTGTTGCTACGATTTCACGGGGGGAGGGGGCTTGCGGGTTTCTTTGCGCTTGGACTGCTACATTATCCACAAGGTAGCCACTCAGATAGATAACATACCCATTTTTCTTTTCTTATATTTTTTTTTTTTCTCCTTCTCGGCTGGTGGTTTACAGGCGTATCCTCTCCTTTTTTTTCAGCTTTACGACTTACTCTACAGTCCTGAATTTCAATTTTAGTTCTGCACTAGACTAATCTGGTTTTTGCAGTGCATTAAAAACTAGTATAGATCCAAACTAGACTAAACTAGGTTCTAGTCACCCTCAGCTATAGCAATGGCGTTTTCTTTTTTCGTGTGGCCACCTCAACCTTAAAGAAGGTTCAAGGTTAAAACAGAGAGAGATCTGGGCGACGACGATAATCCCCGGAAAAAAAATCGAGAGGATTCCTGTTGGTCTACATTACAAATAATCCCGCCCGTCGCCGGCTCATTACTCGCAGTCGGAAATACGTGCCCTGATTCACGTTCAATAACACGTCAGTGTAGGGATGATGCTTGATCGACTCGTACCACGGGGATAGCGGATGTTAAAGTGGTTCATCCTTGGCGGGGTCGACCGGAACAGACGTTCGCTCCCTGGGGTCCACCGGAGCTGAATTGTCGGTATCACCACAGCAAGCAACAACCACAATTACAGTGATCATGGAAGCGAGCACCATAACGCAATCAATAGCAGCAGCTCCCCTTGGCACATGCTGCCTGGCCTGCTGTCACCGGTCCCCGAATAATGCCCAAAAAATCCAAACATGATACGGGGTAAACCTCGTCTCTCGTCGGCCATACCGGGCACTTTGAGAAGGGCTGTGGGAAAATAGAGTTCAATCTGTAAACTGGTACCTGATGTCGCCTAAGCATTTGTGGGGTCACAAGAGCACTTGTCACCCCTGCATAACCGTCAGGGCTAGTGCACTGCTAATGTCATCATGCTGCATAAATCATGGGATGACAGCCCACCACGCGTCGATCATTGGTTTTTGATGCCGCGCTATTCGTACAAATCTGGCAAGGCTCGTTGGAGATGTTGGAAAGCATCATCTAATGCAATCAATCATAGTGCACGGGTGCAACGCAACACCATCATTAACCTTTTAATTCTGTGATTAGAATGTCGAACAAGCTCTCTTTGCTTTCTTTTTAAGTTTGAAAATGCACCGGCATGTCCCGCAATCCGCAGTCCGCCGGATCTTCAGATTGTGGTTTAAATATCAACTACAAGGGACATGCTGCTTTGCTTCAGTCGACTGCCTGGTCTATTGCTCGGCAATGCATCTATCTGTTTGCATAATCTCCCACTTGTTCTTTCTTCACCGTAGCTATCCTCCCCTTACCCACCACGCCCAGGGAGTAGATAAGGCTCGTTTACCCATCATGCTGAACCGCTCGCTCGCTTCGCTAGTCGGGGATGACAAAGTCCATCGCCTTGGCGATATCACAGAGGGGCAGGAGCGGATCTACCGGCGGTCTGGCAAGACGAGAGAAGCAGAAAAAAAAGAAAAAAAAAAAAAAAAAAACATACATACAGTACCGGCCGTCCACCCAGAGCAGCCAAGACAAGCGTCGAACCGTTATTTTCCTGGCTAACTGCCGAGGAAGCACTTGCTTGGGCCTGATTTTTACTTTTTTAATTCTTATGTTTCTTCTCCTTCCTCGCTTAGCTGCAAAGGTAACGCTGGAATACCCACGTCTACAGACAAGGTCCACCCATGATAAACCGGATCTCATAACGAATACCTGGGAGGCCACCGTTGATTTTGGACGATCGCTTACCCAAACAGGCTGGCGCTGGGCTCTGTCCAATCC